>NC_143176.1:17646666-17949696 GCF_047325235.1 Durio zibethinus
TAGAAAAAGTCAAAAAACTTCTTGTCCATGTTTCATAAAATCGAGTTAAGAAAGGTTTCCAGATTAGCAAATACCTTAGTCGATACTTTATCCAAACTAGCCATTAGAATAACAATAGATAGCTTGGTTGGAACTTTAGTGGAAATTTGCTTGAAAATAGCATAAATGTAAAACAGTTTGTTCATATTGAATAAGAGAATGACTTTTAGATGACACCGATCAGAGTTTACCTAAGGTTGGGAAAACTACTTGAAGATAACATTAAGGCTAAAGCTTGATAAAGAAAACACCTCAGTATACCCTTATCATTGAAAAATTATACAAGTGGCCGTTTAGTTTGCCCTACCTAAGATGTCTGAATGAAAAAGAAGCAAATTATGTACTTAAGGAAATTCACGAGGTAATATGCAAGAATCACCTTAGTTTTTAGCCTCTAGCATATAAAGCATTGAGATAGATATTACTGGCCTACTATTAAAAAAGATATGATAGACTTGGTCAAAAAATTTGACAAATGCCAAAGATTTGCTTATATTTAACATTAACCTCTGGCCAAGCTTACCCTTATAATAAGTTCCTAGCCTTTTAATAGTAGGGAATAGACATGTTCGACTTATTCACCTAGGCTTTTGGGTAGATGAAGTTTGTACTGGTAGCAATAGACTACTTCATCAAATGGCTAGAGGTTAAAGTATTAGCAGTTACTACAAAGACATAAGTTGAGAAGTTTGTTTGAAAAAATATCATCTGTCAATTTGGGTTACCTTGATCATTGATAACCAATAACAGAAAACAATTCGACAATCCTAAGTTTAAGGAATGGTGCTTTAACCTCAGTATCGACTTAAGGTTCATCTCGATAGCCCATTCTTAATCTAATGGATCGATTAAAGTGGCCAACAAAACCATCTTAAAAGTTTAAAAAAAAAGGTTAGATGAGGCTAGGGAGCATGGGCGAGAAACTCACTAAAGTGTTATAGGCACTAAAAACCACCACTAAAGTTCTTACATGAGAGATCCCTTTTAACGTAGCTTCTAGAATAAATGTCATGGTCCCCTTAAAGATTGGCTTCTCAAGCTTTTGTGTTAAACTAAACAGTCATGAAATAAATAAAAAAACTTTAAAGCTAATCTCAATTTGATCGAGGATCAAAGAGACACAACATTGACTAAAATAATTGCTTACCATTATAAAGTTTCAAACTACTACAACAAGAAGGTTTATCGAAATGACATAAATAAGAGAGACTTAGTACTTAAAAAAGGCTGAAGCTTTAAGTAGAGATGATTGAAGTGACAAATTAGCATCAAACTAGGAATGCCCATATATTATGAAGGAAATGGCCCTATCTAGCACTTACAAATTAGAAGACTTAAATGGGAATCCTATAATGACATAAAATATGAATAACATAAAAATTTATTATCATTGGTAGTACTTTGTATATCTGAGCAAACTTATAAATATCTGATCTATAACTTATAAATATGATCTCATAAATAAGTGAAATACAAAGTTAAATAATCCATTTAATATCTGATGAAAATGTTCTAACCTAAAACTATGACTATGTAGATGTTCATCTATAACTGAAATATTTAAGACCAAGCCGAACAGCTTGATTTATTTTACAAAATTTAATGGATCATTTTAAGCTGAATTTAAAGATAAAAAATGTAAAACAATAAATGGAGAGTAAATAGAAACTAAAATTTCATTAATATAGATTTAGAACTTACCATTATAATCAAACTGAACAAAGGAATAAAATAAAAAAAAATTATCCTATGGGGCAGATCAGGCTCTTTTCTCAGTTCGAGCTTCACCAACTTGCATTTCAACTTGATTAGTTTGACCAGCCTCCTCAGCTTGAGTTACTACAGTAAAAGAATCCAAGCAGCTCCTCTTTTAGCAGCCACAACAGCAACAACTTGGTCTATTTTTCCATGTCATCTTCATCCTATTACTGTAACTCTTATTTCCTCTTTTCATTTCTTTTCATCAATGGCCTATTCGATTTTTAGATTGTTGATATCAATAATTGAAAGATCAAAGTCATTGTAGATAAACTTGACCTTTTTTAAAGCCAAGTTAAATGTGAGGAAAACTTGACCCTTAGTAAATTCTATTTGCCTATTATAATAATTCTTGAATGAGATGAAATTCTCCAAGACCTTCACTCAACTTTTTTAGATGCATGAAGATTTTCTCTTAAATGCTCTTTTTTTGCTAGAACGTATTGAGTCAGAGCTCAGTTTGTTGGAAGAGAGAGTATGCTGTAGCCTTTTACAAAGACATGTCATTAAACTACTATAGATTGCTTGATACCTGATCTAGTAGATCTTATCAAATTGCTTGATACTCTAGTTGAAAGGTTGATCACCAAACTAAGGAGCCTTTCCCTTGGTAAGTTGAGTAAACCTAGCCATGTTTAAACTAGAAGACTTTTGGAAGTTTAAGAACTAGCTACACCTATTATCTCTGTAACTAAAAACTAAACTAAGAGTTAGAAAAATAATTTATTAAAAACATAAATAAGGGGTTAGAATTAGCAAAAGTAATTACCTCCAAATCTAATCTCCTAAAAAATAGTAAGGAACATCAGCCTAAGGATATTTACAACTAGGTTTCTCGCACAAGGAAATCTTTTATTGTATTTTGGGCCTCGAGCATATCATTAGTCAATGGCCTTGTACTAGCCTCATAAAAAATGTTTGGGGCATTATTCACCTCCCACGTTCTAATAACCCTCTTTATACAAAGAAAGAGGATCTTTCAAGTTTTTATGGAGCTTGGGCAATTGGAAAAAATTTTTTTAGATGGATGAGTTGTTACATAGTACTAGTTTTTCCCATAAGTGTGTTTTTTAATAACAAATTTTTTTTAAAAAAAGCATATAGAAAGGAGAAGACCTAACTTTTGACAAAATGATAATACCTATTATATATCTTAAAATAATTAGGTTTGAGCTTAATGATAATTAAATTATAAGCTAATAAAAGTTTTAACAATGAAAAAATGTAAAGAAAAATTAAGGCTAGCTAAGATAGAGTCTTAACAAACCCAAACCTTATAAGACTCTTTAAGATCAGTTATTTGATCATTAGAGCTCTATTTAACTACCTTAAAATCATTAAAAAGCTAAACCATTTTTAAGGTAGCTACATGGTAGTAAGAATAAAGGTGAGGACATTCTTTAAGAATAATATGACCCTTAAGGTTTCTTATACCTTATTTGGGGTAGCCCTTAGCTGACAAGAGTTGTAAGGGGAAGAAAATAGTCAATAATGATCATGTCAATCTTAGACTCTATAGACTTTAAATCATTTTCCTTTTCTCTTTCGACCTATTTAGACTTTATGACCTATTTAAGTTCCTTCAACTATTCAAGGTTGGGAACCTTCTTGACTTTAAAAAAGGATAAAAATGACTCAAAGTCAAAATTAGTTTGACATTAACCTTAAATCAAGATTTGAGACTGGATTTATGATGGTAAAGGCATTGGGAAGAATCATTAAATGCTTAGCCTAAATAAAGACTGAAGTAAAAGGGAAAAAATTAGAGTGAGGAATTGGGTTATCAAGGTCGACTAGAGCTGGTGAATTATTCATGTAAGCACTTAAAACAACTAAAAGCTGATATATACCATGAATAACTATTTCACCCTGAGTTTGCAAACTAACTTCAACTTTATTCATTGCTTTAAACATTTCGTTTAGCCAAAAAATAGCTCAACTATAGTCTTTTCTTGTAATAATATAGGGAATCTCATTATCCGAAGGAATTTCTATACTATCATGGCTAACATGGGTACCATGACCTCTATCTTAAAATTAGACAAGTTTGAATTAGAATAAGACATGTTAAATGAGGCAAGTAAATGTATTGGAGAATTTGAAAAAAAAAAAAAAAGGGACAGGTAAAAGAATCTTGGAACTAGCAAGATGAAAATAACAAAATCAAGTTAGAGGTAGGGTAGGAGAATCTAAATGTTAAAAGTAACAGTGAAAAATAAAGTCTCTTTAAGAAGTTTACATAAGCAAGGACCATATTGAATGAATGACTTAGATCGAGCTACATCATGTTTCAAAAATTGAAAAAAACTTTCCAATTTCCTTTTTCAAATTCAAAGAATTATCCAAATTCAAAGTAATCATAAAAAATTCATTTAAAGCTCATTTTTCCTCACTAAATGTTGATTAAGATGAATTTTCAAGAAACATCCCAACTATGAATTCAAATATGCTATTAACAACAAACTCAAATGAATAAAAATCTACTAGGATGGACACCCAAATAACCTCGGTCAGAGTAAAAACTTCAAACAAGTAAAACCCAAACTGTTGAGATTTTAGCAAATATCTACTTCGATAAGATCGCAAATGTTATCTAATCACATCAATGCCTCAGAACATTTAAGTCATTTAAAAAAAGTTAAACTAAAAAAATTGTAAAAAAAATCCAACACTCAAAGTCCTAGCTCGAATGTAACTTCAAAAATTAAGCACAACAACTAAACGCCAAAGCAAATTAGGTATTTTGACCCAACCTTTGTTTGAACCATCAGATTGTTTGTTGGAGGGGATAGACTTAGGGGCATTTACGGTCAAAAAGTGTGTAGTGGACTTTTCTAACAAGAAAGTGATACATTATCAAACTAGAGTCATTTTGATCGTTAGGTTTGAGCTAACATGGAATGCTGACCTAATTTCTTGGAGTTCATGTCAATTTGGTCAGCTCTACAACCCACTTAATAGCATGTGAATATGCTAACTTGTTAATCTCCTATTAGATATTCCTCTTCTATGTCAAGTCAGGTAGGCCTTATCAACTTTAAACTAGATCCTTAAAGCTTCGATCACTGAGATTCGAATACCTTCTCTCTCTCATGTATAAATACCTTTTACAAGCCACATTTAAGGATCCATTCTCAACATACTTTTTCTTTAGATTTTTTTTAAGTATTAATTTGAGTGTCAAAATACAAATATTAAAAAAATTTTGACTTTAATTTTAACAGGTTTCAAATATCATATAATTTTAAGTTTTTATTAGCTTTGTCGAGTTTGGTACCAACAATAACTTATTGAAACTTGAGATAATTTATAAACAGCAAAAATTTATAATAAAGAAATGTAAAAAGAAAAAAGAAAGAAAAAGAAGGGAGAATTTGGATAGATAAAGCCCAATCTTATTTTCTTTCAAACCTTACCCCTTTCCCTATTCTTCCCTTTGTCTGATTTTCATTTTTTTATTTTTAAAAAGAATAAAAAAATACCAACTTCGAAAATTCACAAGCCTTTCATATACATGATTTTTTTTTTCACTATCTTTTTCTATCTTCCTTTCATTGCCTCTTCTTATGTGAAAAAAAAAAAACTACAGAATTTCTTTAAAAAAAAAGAGAAACTGAAAAACTTCCATGGATCTTTACGATACAACCAACATTTTGTTCAGCAAAATCAAAAGTTTTGATCCAAAAAATGCTCCAAAATCATAGGTTACATCCTTATCCAAGACTTAGTAAATAGGGATTTGATGCGTTTAGTCTTTGGTCCTGAAACCTTATTACAGTCCCTTGTCTTTAAAGTTAAAACTTACTTAGAACTTTCTTTAAACACTTTCTTTACTCCTTTAAACTCAATCTCAAGACCTAATAGCTCCAACTCCAACAATTCCTAAAATCTACTTCCTCAATCATCTTCTAGGCTTATTCTAAGAAATGGGTTCTTGGAATTTTCAATGAATGTGTCTTATTGGTCTCTTACTAATAGCCCAAGCTCAAGTCTTTTTCTTTCTTACGAAAATATCTGCTATGGGTTTTTCTTAGTTCTTTCAAAAATCAAGGATAACAATGCTAATTTGATTGATAAGAATCAAATAAGTAATTTTTTTCATCATTGAATTATTCCTCCTCTTCTAGGAATGATGACTTTGTTGTTCATAGAAGGAGTTTTTCAGCAAGTGATGCATAGTTTGGGAGATTTGAAGAAATCGATGGATATGATGGTCTTATGGATAGTTACGAGCCTTGTTTTTATTTTGCTAGAGGCTTTTGTAAGAATGGTGATAATTGTAAGTTTCCACATAGTGTCGATATAGCTGATAATGTTCACGTTAATGGTGTTAATGTTGGTTCACCTAATAAAATGGACCTTCCTTATCATCAACATGAGGAAATGATGAGAATGAGAGCAGCTGCTCATCACCAAAGATTGGCTGTTGCTCTGTTGATGGCTGGTGTTTCTTTTCCTTTGCCTTATGAAAAAAACATGAATCTTCTATTGCAACAACAAATTAATGCCAAGAGGTATGTTAAAGATTCCCCATTTGTGCCTACTGGGCCAAAAAGCCTTGAGGAAGGCATGTGGGCATGGGTTATAACTCTTGTAATCCAAAGGATAAAATAAAAAAAAAAAAGATTCCCATTTGATTCATGTTGTCTTTTTTTCTTTTATTTTTTGCTATTTTATCTAAAAGGCTCTTAAGTTTTGTTTTAAACTTGGGCTTATCTAGGTGGCTATGGGATCCGCAAAGATTTTTGCATTAGGGTTTGTTTTGGTTTTATATAAAATATATGCTGAAATAATTTAGATGTTTATCTATTTGGCCTTTCTATCCTAGTTTTGTTGCTATGAATTGTTTCTTTTGGTCAGTTTTTATTATTTACTTTTGTTTATATTTAAACGTTTCCTGGTTGAATAATAGAAACATTTATTTTGCTTTTGTTTTTGTTTTTGGTGCTGTGGTGCATAAAGTTCATTAATTTTAGTTTAACTCAGCAGTGGAGTTTTCTATTCATAATAATTGTTGGTTTTGTTTTGGTGGGAGTATTGGTTAGTTAAAAAATCATAGCATGGGCATTGGCTTATTTTTCTTTTGTGCTAAATTGAAGCTTTTTCGTCTGGCACACTGTGATGTTGCAAAGCTGTTGCATTGATGTTGGACGAAGAAATTTGCAAGTTTGCCCAGGGCTGGTTTGGGAAGAACGATTTTTTGGCAATGGGATTGGCAGAAAAGGTTAACTCAGTATCAAAACAGATTTACCTGACTTTTCCAGCTGATAGTACATTTAAAGACGAAGATGTTTCAAACTACTTTAGGTATCTACTTTTAAATGGTCAGACACTTTTTTTTCTCTGATTGTATATGCAGTTTATGATTTATCTTAAGTCTCTTTGCATGTTGTTGAGTGGGGGGCTGCATTTTGAATTATTTGTCCACTATTGGTTTAGTTTTGATGTTGCAATTTAGGTCAACTATTGCTATGGTACTACCTTCCATAGTAAGCAATTTGGCATCCTAGACCTGTTTAAGGGTCGGAGAACTATCAAACCCGAAGGTTTGTCTAAGTTTTGAAAGGGCTTGGATAAAAAATTAAAACCTCTTAAACAAGTTTGCACTCAATTTTTAGGTTCATTTAAATTTCAGGTCAAATCTTGGGCAAAAGATTTAAAACTCTAGCCCGACCCGAATTCACATATAAGCAAATTTTTTATTTTTATATATATGTAAATTATATAAAAATTAATTCATATATATATATATAAATAAATAATAAAAATTATATATATTTTATTAAACTTAATTTTTATTTTTAATTTTTACATATATAATTTTTATTTTTAATTTTTATATATATGTGAATTAATTATAATCTTATTAAATTTAATTTAATGCTACTTTTTTAATTTTTTATTATATAAATTAAGTTTAATAGATTGGCTTAAGATTTATCTTTTTAATTTGGGCTAGGTTTGAAAAAATTATGAGGTTTGAAATTTTATGTCGAATTGGGTCTGGATAAGCATATAAGTTATTAATATCAAATATGAGTTCAGTAGAATGCAACTTGGCCCAGCCCATAAACACCTCTAATATGTACCATGATGGTTACCCGGTGCCTTACCTACAATTACTGTAGTTTTCACCATGCTTCTCAAGGATTGTATCAAGTGAAAATGTTGAGGGTAAAGAATTCAGCTTCTAATTGTTGGAAAAGTAGTTTTACATTTACTTTTGTCCATCCAGGGACTGAAGCTCATTTTGGCCAGAGGAAACCCCCATTACATTCATGATTCACGTGTGCTTGTTAAGCCCTACAAGGAAAAAGGAAAAGTCCCGGGCAAGTATGGCATCTTCTCTTGTTTGCATTTTTATCTTGCATCTTGCCCTCATGGTGCATTGATTTTATAACTGTCAATGGAATAATTGCAGGAGGCAACACCTGCGACAACAGTTTGAGAGGGGGAACTTTTGTCCATGTTCAAGCCCTTCAGGGCTTGTACCTAGAGAGCCCTATGACCTTTGTGTTGGTAGGCAAACAAACAAGCATTGGTTTTCGCAGGGTTGTCAGTTCATGTGGTCTTTTGAGTGAAATGATAGGAGGGGAAACTGAATGCTAATTTGCAGTTTCTTTTGTTTTATTGTATTCTTACTCTAAATTTAGAGGTTCTTGATTTCTCTTTATATACAGGGGGCAAAGAAGTTCTATAATGAACCGAAGATGATGTTGAGAAGAGAATTGGAAGAGCAAGCTGATCTCCAGCAAGCTATTGAACTGCAAAGAAGCAGGTTCATGAACTTGCAACTTCCAGACTTCAAGAATGATGGTATTCATCATCACCAGCGCAGCCTATCTGTTCATGCTTCTGTTTCCTTGCCTGCTTATTCCCATGCCAGTAAAAATGTTCATCCATCTGACAGCATTAGACAAGTAGTCTCAGAAGGTTTCTTAACCAGCCTTGGTTGTTCTATCTCATATTATTATCCTTTTGTTGGATTTGTGAATCTCAGTTTGGTGGTTGTGTGTGCATGAATGTCCGGATAAGTTTCCTTTTCTCTTGTTCCAAAAAAATAATAATAATAAAGAAAATAAATCAAAATCAGTTGTTCAATATGTTTTAGTTTGTCAAATCAACGAATGGGATAAAAGCTTTGCTGTAGTTAAATTTATATTACTTCTTTTGCTGTCAATGGTGATAATACAGCTGCTGCTGTTCCCTCAACTATGAACGCTGCTGAGCAGGAAGAAGTGAATTCAGCTAGTGTTCAAAAAGGTGGAGGAAATAGCCAAGAGTGTTCCTACCGCAAAAGTGTATGATCTCTCTTAACAACATGGAACTTCATTTGAAATTTAGATAAAACTTCCAACAAGTACAGATGCTGTAATTCTTATTTTTATTCAAATCTTTTAGTTGTCTTTCTTATTTGTTTTCATTTCCATTTCTTGTAGATGTCATGAGGGCAGTGTAGAGCATGCACTTTCTGATAGCCCTTCTGCTTCGCATAAAAGTCTACTGAAAATCAAGTCTCTGAGTTTCCTGCTTTGGCAGAAGCAATTGAAAGTCCTGCATTGGGTGCTACTTCATCTTGTGAAAATGATCTATCACTGCCCATCGTTTCTACTAGCGACATGGCCTCCGTTTAGTTTATCCTCTTCTTAATGCCAAGGTACTATCTCCGCTTTAACATTGTTAGATTGTATTGTTAGTTTATCCCATAATTTTAAGAATTTGTATTGTTTTCAAGAGTTAGATGAATGTGCTTACAAGAAGATATATTTTTGAAAGAATATAATTATTGATGATATATATATTAATTGTTATTTGTTCTTGTAAAATTTATTAATTTTTGAGTTAATTTGTCTTTATAAAATTTATTTATTATCTTTTCTCTAAAACTTTTTAAGTCGAGTGAATCATGCGTTTAATTGGATTCCAATACCACATCGTGCCGAGCTGGTCCAGCCTGCACATTTTTGCCACCTCTATGTACCAAGCAGCAAGCTAATCATAACAACATCAATAAAAGGACAATAAGAATAAAAAATAGATGGACAAATATGATAGGATGAGTTTGATATATAAAATTATGATAAAATTAAATAATATAATATTTTATGATAAAATTAAATAATATAATATTTTATGATAAAATTAAATTAAATAATTTTATTTTATTTTATATTAAATGTGTATAAAAATTATGATATAATGATTTATTATTTTATACACTAAATATGTTATTTATCCTATATTTAGATAACTTTACAGTCATTATATTATATAAAATAATAATCCTATATAAAAAATTAAAATTTCCTTTTACTTAAATTATGAAATACATTATTCAAATTAAAATCCACAAACGTCGCCTGCCAATAACAAGTCTTTTTCCACCTAGTGCAATTATTGATGCTTCTTAATGATTAAGACCTACAAATTTTCAGTCATGACCTCATATCATTGACTAGTATTACTAGGATTTCATTTACTCATTGATAAAAAGGTCTGTTTCAATCTTTGTTGTTTTGCAAGAAAATTTATCAACTAGGAACAGCTTCTTCCTCGTAAGAGAATATTTCCCAATTATTGATAATTTCATTTGAAGATTCTCTTACGAGGAAGAAAAAAGGTCATATTTTCATGCATGGACAAGTTTTTGGAATTCCTACTGATCAGTACTATGTGGGAGTGGAAAAGCCTTCATCACACTTGGATTTGTCCCCAAGAATTCTATAGTTATTTGCCAATACTCCAAGCCTTTTATGGAGGCACACATTTTTTAGGCAAATTCAGCACTATTTGGAAAGTCTTTCAATGAAATCAAAACCCTGTACGTGGATAGTTAGTGGGACAGAAGAAAAAAGAAATGAAAGAATATTGTTATGTTAGTGCTTTGAGTCTCTTAATTATACATCTCATCCTGCTGCTTTTGCTACATGGCTCGTTATTTCCCAGCTAGATAGCAGCTGCAAGGATACCACGATACCAAAATTTAACTTATTGCTAGTTTTGCTTTGTGCTACATGGCTCAATCCATTATTCTTATACATGATATACTCCCTTTTTAAATTGTTTGGGAGTCTATGTGAATGAGTTTAAATTTTTTTTATTTATTTTAGTGTATTTAATATAAAATTTAATTTTTTTATAAGATTGAAGTTTTATTTTTAATGTAAAAAAATCATAAAAAATAATTTTAAATTGTTTAAAAATAAATGTTTAAATGTTTAAAAAAAATTAAAACATAAAAAAAAAAGAATCAGTGAGAATATATATATATAATACATGTAAGAAGTTTTTCATGCAAATATTTCCTATATATATATATTATATATGAAAAATTATCAAAAACATTGTCGATAAAATTTAATTTTACAAATAAAATTTAGATGATCACACATATATTATTTTTTTGAATTAATTTTTTTAAATATAAAAGGGACATGTGTCCTTTGTCGATGTCAGCAGCTGGCTGTAGTGTCAAGTATTTTCATGATCAGTATGCTAAACTTGAAAGTAGCAAAAACTCAGTTACCTGCATAAGTACGTACGTACATATTCTGCTACGAAATTAGGGCATTGTCAAAGATACAGCTAGCGTTTTATTGAGTAGGCTAGTATTGGCCAGGCTCTTATGCTACGTATGTTTAGTAGGAACCATGAAAATGGAGAAGGATGATTTGTTTTTAATAAATTAAATTGTAATTTAGAGGTAAGAGAAATTATTGTAAGTGTTAAAATTTAAAATTATTAGATATATTTATTATTTTTATCTAATGATTGAGATTTATAATATATGTTATTTTATAGGTAATCATTAAATTATTATTATTATATTATTATTTCTTATCTTTCCAATCAAATGGACTGTAAGATAATTGAAGCCTAATGTATCATCATGATAAAGTTGAGATCGAAACGTATATGTATCCACGGTTTGACTCAATTGGATTACAAGACAAGTTACATATCTCTCTTTCAAAATTCATAAATAAGACGCAAATGAAACAATTGCTTTACCTACTAGTCAAATTCTGAACCTCCAAATTTATAATAATTCATTAAAAGTACTACATAAGCATTGTCTTCTAAGTGTAAAGGTTTAAAAATTTATATATATATATGTAAGTGTTGAGATTGAACCCATTTATGTGATCTCATTTATACAAATATATTAAAACAATCCCTAACTTTCAATTTAAAGCTACTTTACTTTTGAGATTAATTATAATTAGGGTTAATTTTAGAATTACAATTATTATAAAAAATTAAGAAATAAATTTGAGAAAAATAACTCTTTTTCTCCATCACAGTCTGTTATTACGTTTACTAAAATCCAAACCCATCAAAAGTTAACAAAATTTAAAAAGAAAAACCTAACCTTTGAGCAAGCTAAAAACCCAACTTGCTAGCTCTCTCTTGCTAGTTCTCTTTCCAATGCAGTCCCTCTCTTTCTTTTTTCTTTCTTTGCTTGCTTAAAGTTTTCTCTCTCTTTTGTACTAAAATTTCACATTATTATCAAACCCTAACATATTGGAAAAAAATAATTCCCATATTAAAATATACAATTATATCAATTAAGTAAAAAAGTATGAAAAATAAACAAAAGTTAGGACAAGTATCATACCTTTTGCATATCACTTATCACTAACCATCTAAGTCCATCTTCAATACCTAAATCATTATAAAATTGTTATATAAACCATGTCCAACTCTTAATGTTCTCTTTTTCCACCATTGCCCATGTAATTAGGAACATTTGATAGTTCTTATTCCTCCTTATAGCCACAAACAGCTGACCCTTAACTATCCTTTTAAGAAAACAACCATCAAGATCAATAATGTGTTTGCATCCTTCAAAAAATCCTTTCTTCAAAGCCTCAAAACATACATATAATTTCTCAAAAAAAGAAATTGAATTAGGGGTTGAATTCTTATATGTAAAAAAAAATAATGCTCTTTGGGTTAGTTGAATTTAGCTCCTTAACATAATCATTTACAAACATAAATTTTCCTAGTACTTTTACCCCATTCTTTTAAGAATAACTCCTTTGGTTGCTTTACAGACATTATAAGATATAGTAAACCCTAAATCCTTCCTTAAGTGTCTTTAAATGCCTAGGCTTCATAAATGATATTACATTCATCTATTCACCAAACCTTCTAACAAAGCCAAAGGCTATTACCATTTTAATCTATAAAGAGGTAGGCATGAATGCTCAGACACATGTTTTCACAATATATGTCTTATTAGTACTACATCATGAGTAAAGCATAGTCTAGTTACAACCCTTGGCACTGCATGCAACTTTAATTTTGATTTTATCATTCTTTTTGTACTTGAATTCAAACCCTTTTATTGTAAAAATAAATCATAAAAGACTTCTTTAAACAAATTCAAATTATCAAATCTAAGACCAAGCATAAAATTTTCATCAGGCAATCTAGGAATATAATAAATGTTTTTAGAATGCGCTTTCTATGTATTATCTTCATTAGACTTATCGTTGGTATTAGTGTAACTACTAGGGTCTAATGAATCAAAGTAATCACTCATGTACCCATCAACATTGTCAGTTTCAAGGTATGGCATTAAGATTCAACTTTAGCTTTTATAACTCCACCACCATCTAATTCAACATTTGATTCACCATCATAAAAACCCTTTTTCTTCTTAACATAAACTCTGACATTCCATTTAACTTTATCCAACTCATCATCAACTTTAAAATCATCATTAAAAACCCAAGTTACATCCACCAACCTATCATCACCATCTTTACTTAAAATTTTCATCCTTATCACTAACATTGCTATCAATCACATTAACTTCACATGCATTCAATCCTTTAACATACCCTAAACCCTCAACAGTAACTTCATTATTATCATAAACTTTATGCCCTACTTTATTTGATTTTTTTTCGAATCACTATGAAAGCAGCTAATGTAGATGTATGAGGCCTTGGTTGTCTATTGCTTTCATTACTACTTATCATAACAACCTTATCATTAACGTCATTTGAACTTTCACCAACTTCAATTGACTCAACTAGAGCATTTAGCATGCCTTTGTCAAGTTTATCATTCAAATGTTTTATATAAATACTTATAGGCCTACTCATATTTAATTGAGCAGCCTAGTTTACCATACTTTTATCCTCTTTTGTTAACAACTTCATGCCTATTTTTAATGCTTTACCAAACTCCACAAAGTAAATTTTCACCTTATTCCCCAAATCATAACCTAAACTCTTTACAGTTCTTAGTATTGTCTAATAACAAATTCGATCTGAATCCTTATCAAATTCAATTACCAACCTGCTCACATATTTAATTAAATTACTACTTTTGAATTATCCTTCATGTTGGTACCATGCTTGCCATGCTTCCCAAGTCATACTAACTTTAAACCCTAAAATCAAAATGAAATAAATAAATAAATATGTCTATGGCTAACTAAACAACTAATGTTATGTGCAACAAATGGTACACATACATAATTCAATAAATATTTTATATACTAGACAATTGTACATATTATTATACAAAAACCAATGTTGCTAGCAAGTCACAGAATTATGCAATTTAGCTATGCACAAATAATTATATTCAATAAAAAATTATCTTTGGTTTAACTAATTTAAATAAATACTTCAATAAAAAAATTACAAGAATGATGGCCCATATACAGGAAGCAATAAAACCAGACAAAAGATAAAATAAAACAATAGGTTACATGCCACTACAATCAACTTTACAATAACATATGCTCAAAAAAAGTCAAAAAATTCAACAAACATGTTTATTAAATAGCATAATCCTAACCTATCAACTTAGTCTATTCAATGTACCAATCAGGATTTAGGATATTAAAAAAATATTTTTTTTCAATTCTATAAAAATTTCAATAAGCAAAATAAATACATAAATAAATAAAAGTGTAGTAAAAGAGCAAAAAAGATGAGGAAAGTCGAATCTAACATATTCTTGTTTCCAACCAAAAGGAAATAAATCAAAATCCTCCTCTTATAAAAATCCTACATTGTTTCTTATCGAAAACTTTCAATATTTGATTTATAGAATTTGATTAGGGTTAAAGATTGTTAAGATTTGGGAATGCCTTGTTTAGGTGAGGATTTGGATGGTAAGGATTAGGGATTTTGTAATTTGCTATTTAGGAGTATTTAATCATTTTTGTTTTTTCAGTTTCAAACTTTTAATTTTCTTTTAGTTAATGATATTTAGAGAAATAATATTAGGGAAATGTTTATAGAGAAAAATAAAATAATTGTTAATGCTAACATGGATTTATGTAAGTCATATGGCAAGCATTTTAATCCATGTCATTACCAAAAATAATAACAATCAATCAAAGTGTCACGTCAACAAAGTCAATTGACATGTAAGTAAGTCAACAACCACGTCAACCATTTAAATAAAGAAAATTTAACATTGTTAATGTTTGGACTGAGATTGTTAAATCAAAATAGTACAATGATTAAATTTGTATAAATTAGAGGGACTAAATTTCAAATTTTTGTAAGGTACATGGGCCTTTGGCACGTTTTGACCATAACAATTCTAATTCTCTTTATCTAACAAAATAATTAATTAAAGCCAAATCATCAATCAATATTATATAAAATTAATATCATCCAAATAATACATAATTATAGAAATAAACTTCTAACAATAATAAATAAAATAAAAAATATATGCAAAACCTCACATAAATATACAAAAAAATATAAAAGGTCCAATCAATATTATAAAAAATTAATATCATTAAAATAATAAATGATTATAGAAATAAGCTTTTAAAAATAATAAATAGAATAAAAAATAAATGCAAAATTTCACATAAATATACAAAATATAAATATTGACATTTTAAAATGTTAAATTCACCAAATTATTATTTGTGAGTCCGATTCTTATTTCTTAAACTTGTAACATGGCTTTTCAAAAATGAAATCGAAGGTATATCGAAAATACTATGAATGAAAACCCATGAACTATAATTACTTGATTTTTAAAACCCATGAACTATCTTTTGCTTAAAGATCTGTTAAGGATATATCACTACATATAGAGTAGAGAATGTGTGCTAGGTTTATTTATGCTAGGTGGGGGAACAGTTATAAAAGAAAAGACTTGCAACACAGTTCTGGATATGTGCCAGGTCTCCTAATGAACTTGAGTTGAATAAACAGTCAGAAATCATTGTGGACCTTGAGTGAGGGTTTAGAGCAAAGGAAAAGTTATTAAATAAATGGCCTGTCCAAGATTGGTGCCAAGCTTTCTTCAGTGACCTCATTAAATGTAATGTCATTGATAACAACATGTGTGAAACATTTAATGGTGTCATTTTGGAAGCCAAGTGCAAGCCCATCATTAGCATGCTAAAAAATATTAGGGTCTATGTAATGAAGATATTAGTGTAAAAAAAGGATACTATTAATAAATGAAAGACTAACTATAGCCTTAAATTCTAGAAAAAATTGAGAAGTGTATGAAACTATCTAAAAAATAAAAGGTTGAATGGAATGGCTGTGGTCGGCATGATGTCTATTAGGGAAATGTTGAAACACAAGAGAAAGAGAGTTTTATTATCCTGTTACAACACCATTTATGTTTTGTAGGAGATAGAACATAAGTGGAGTTTTATGTCAACATGCTATGAGTGCAATAATGTATAAAGAATTAGATTCATTTAATTTTTTAAGTTCATGGTTCAACAAGGAAAAATATTTATGTGCATACAAGTACATAAATATCCTTGTTAGAGGAAAACAGTATTGGCCTAAAAGCATATATAGACCAATTTTACCTTGTTTAGTCAAAAAAATGCCAAATAGATTAGCAAAAAAAAAAGAAAAAGAAAAAGAAAAGAACCTTTTGAAAGAAAGAGTTGGACTAACCAATCAAGGTAAAGAAGGAAGATGACATGTGAATATTACCATGGAGAATGCCACAATAAGCTAGGATATTTAAAGAGATTAGAATTTGTAAAAAAACTTTTTCATAATTGTCTTTTTATTAAATGAATGAAACTTCTATTATACTAATTATTTTAAGTATGTGTAGGTTACTGGTAAAGGCTCAAAGTATACAAAAAAGATAAAATCTCATAGATTTGAATATTACAAATAAGATTAAGGTACATATAGTTTTTAAATGAATTATACTATTTGTTTAACATATTCAATACCCTAAACCCAAGATAAATGGTTAATGTAAGACATTGGTAGAGGTTTAAGATCAAAGTCAACCATTATAGGTGACAAAGTAGCCTCATTTGTTTCTGCTAATAGAAATATAAGTATATGCATTTTCTTATTTATAATTTTTTTGCTATTATTTGAGTTAAAGTTCTGGTGTCATTAAATGTCTTTCTTGTTAACCATATGGACCATTTCTAAGAGTTCACAAACAACAAAAAGGAAAGGAAAATTTAAAGTTAAGATTTCAATTTGAGATGTGGGATTTGAGAACAAATGAGAAAAAATGAAAGGATTTGGGTTACATGATTTTTTTTTTTTTTGTTTTAATTTTCTTTCAATTATAATTTTTTTTGTTAGTGATATTAAGGAAATATTTAAAGAAATAATATTTAAAAATAAAATAAATTGTTAATTCTGATGTGGATTTATGTAAGCATGTGGCAAGCATTTTAATCCATGTCATCACCAAAAATAATAACCAATTAGAATACCATGTCAGCAAAGTCAACTGACATGTAAGCAAGTTAATAGTCATAACAGCTGTTTTAACGAAGAAAATTTAATACTATTAACAATTGGATTGAAATTATTAAATTAAAATAGTATAAGGACTAAATTTCTATGAATTAGAAAAGAATGACTAAATTCAAAATTTTGAAAAGTATAACGATCTCTAGCATATTTTGACCAATTGTTATCAAAAGATTTAGATAGCCAAACCTAGTTGATCTTGTGTATGAATCAGAACCACCACACCAAGGTTACTAAACAATGGAAAATGCCTTTTCGTATTTATTTTTATCTCTTTAATTTGTCACATGTGAAAGTAAAGAAGTAGATATTGTTTATACTTGTCATAACGTATTGGTCTGGAAATTCAATCACTAGTCATAAAAAATAGGCCTTAAATATTTTAGGTGTGATTGGTCACCAATCTCATCTTTAAACAAGCCTTTAAATTAATTAAGATTTATTTAAAAAAACTTTTGCTCTATGAATCAAAGCTAGATTCAGGAGTACGATTACATATGTGAAAGGTTATAATACCCTCATAACGTCCATTTGTAGACGGTACCAATTGATTTTGTGTTATCCATTAAACTTGACAAAATTTCTCAAAAAAATTAGTATGGGAAATTATTCTTAAATTACTTTAATATTTTAGCAGAAACTTAAGAATATTTCTTCATCTTAGAAGTATTCAAGATATCTATTAACACTTTTGAAGAGGCTTTATCATCGGATTCAAAACCATTTTTTAGTTATTATTTACTTATTAGAACCTTTGATATTGAATGATTTTCTAATCTAATATTTTAGTAATATTTAGAAAATAATACCTTACCTAGGAATTTAAGTAGAAATTGTTATTACAACTTTTTACTAATTCCATCATTGGAAAATTCAAAAGTTTTATTTTTAGTTTTATGAAAAATTGATATTTCTAGTTTTCATAAATATTCTCAAGAGTTTATTCTAAGGAAAATTTGATAATTTCAACTTTTATCTTATCTTTTTTTCAAAATTTATATTTCCAAAATTTATTTTTATTTTTAAATAATTTAGGAAAAATTGATATTTAAACTTTCTCCTAAATATTTTTAAAATTTTATTCAAAGGAAAATTTGATATTTCAACTTTTTCCTTATCATTTAAAAAAAAACAAAATTTTTATTCTTAATATTTTATTTTATTATTTTTTATTTTCAAAGAATGTAGGAAATTTTGATATTTTAAGATTTCCTTAAATTTTTTTAACATTTATGTTAAATAAATTAAAGAAAAACATATTACATTCCACACAAATTTAAATATATTTCTAATATTACATCATGCTTTACACAAGAAATAAAATAAATAATAACAAAAATAAGAGTAAAAATATATACAAAAAATAACTAAAAAATAAAAAATTATGAAAAAAATACCAAGATTGTCCTTGGTCAACTCAATCAATAGTTCAACAGTTCGATTCAAATCTAGGTTGTTTAACTAGTTTTCAAACCATTCAGCCACCAGTTTAGTGGTATGGAGCTGATGGTTACTAATTGAATTTGACCAGCCAGTTGTTGTTAATAGGGGCTACAGCTAAGTTGGGCACACGAAACCCAGGTTGGATGTGTCCATGCGCAAATCTCTAACCCTTCAAATGGTGTCGTTTTGCTTTTCCTTTAAAAAGCCTAAATTATTTTATTTCATTTTTTCTCTCCCTCTCTCTATCTTTACACTCCCTTTCTCTCTCTAACACTCTCTTTCTCTTTCTAACCAGACATTGCAACCATCACCCAACCCAAAATCTGGCCATCGGCCATCATGTCAGCTGTGGTTGATTGTCAGTTGCTAGGGCCAATAGATGCCTAAAATACACAAAAAATTATCATTTAACTTTTTTTTTCTTTTTTTTTGGCTAGTTTTATCCAAAAATCCTAAAAAATGACTAGATCTATCCTTGAATCCTAAAAAGTTTGGCTTTTGATTTTCACTCTTTTAGAAAATGCAATGTCTTTAATGGGTATTAATCTCTTAAAAGGGTTTTGATCATGAATTTCTTTTCTGAATAGAACCTTGGAAAATCTAAAATTCTTTTAAGGCATTAAGAATAGTTGTTCTAGATCTAGACTAATTTTTTATGATTTTCACCTGAGAGTTACATTTTATTCATTTTATATTTTTTTGTCAATGGTTCCATCATGCACTTTAATACTCAATAGATTCACACTAAACAAAAGTTTCTAACAAAGAAAGGGTTGGTAAAATTTTTTCAATCAATGATGGGTATATATAAATTTTCAAGGACATAGCTCTTCAATCCAAGTGTTCACATTTGATCAAAATGGATTTTTTAATATATGTAATATAGGCCAAGGTTTAAGGTTTTAAAAGAATGGATAACTAGGCCCAAAATATGTTCTTGAAGGTAATTAGACTAAGGATCACATTATTTCTTGTGGAGCATTTCTTATAGATGAAAAGACATGTGTCTTTATCTTTCTTCGCTTTGTCTTTTTGAAAACATTCGATTTCGACTCTAGTATTCTACTTTTTTTAATTGCATCTATTTTTCACTTGAGATTCTAACTTGAACTTAATTCATTCATTTTTTGCCCCAAATTCTTTTTCTGAGGTATATCTCAAAAGATCTCAATATAAGACATTTTTCTTGAAGTAGGACTCTATTGCCCATGATCCTTGAAGATGTCCCTATTTTGCCTTTTATTGTAAAGGATGATTCTTGGCTGGGGTTCATTGTAGAAAAAAAAAATTTAATAGGTTCAAATGAGTAGTAAGTGAATAATTTTCTATATATCAAGGATAGGGAAAAATGGACATTTATCATCTCAAATATGATCAATTAAATTAAAAAACCAATCATTGAAGAAGTGGGTAAATAAGTTTTTTTTTTTTCTTTTTGTTGTTTTGTTTCTTTTTTTTTTTATGTTTTATGTTAGAATAATTTGAATATCTCAAGTGTATGATGTAACCATCAAATAATTTTTGTGTGAATGATGCCCAATCTTATTTGCCACTCAAGGTTTATATGACGATCAAAATCATGTGGTATGGGGTGTCCCAAATTCATTACAAAGTTCCCAAAAAGGCTCATTTTGGTTTCAAATTGTTTGGCATATTTTCATAAAATGAGGCGAAAAGGTATTATGTCATGAAACAAATTGTCTTAGATAATAAGGAATTTTACTTTTTTTGTCAATGTCCCTTAAGACATAAAGCAAGATTTGCCTAAGAGAAAAAGTTCAGGCATTTTTTATGTCTATGTTCATCAAAAGGATTTGGATGGTTCAATTATTTCAGTAAAATTTTGACACTTATTAAATTACCTATTACAGAATTTGAAAGAGCATCATGCTTGATTTTCAAAACTCAAAGTGAAATTTCAAAATTAGTTTATTTTGTTCATTACCTAGATAAAAGCTTGGCTTTTGGGTATTGCGAAAACTAGGTTCATGAAGCTTAAATTCATGCCCCTTAAAGTATTAGACTTATTTGGGTTTAAATCAGAACATGTTTAGCAAAAAGAATGATTTTTGAGGTAAATTCATTCCCAATAATGATCAGCAATTATTTTGAGACTCACAATATATATATATATATATAAATTTGCCTTATCCTCATGATCTAAAAATCAAATTATGTAAGGCTTTTATTCCAAACAATCATTTTACAAATAGAAAATTGTTGTGCTATTTTTCTAAAAAATATATTTATACAATATCAAAGTATAATGTTAAACATATACAAAATCCAAACAAGAAAAGCTTTTTTCATTAGAGTCAAAATTTCAAATTAATGCATCAAAAATGAAAATATCTTAAAAAAACCTGAGATTCATAAGAAAAGTAAAATGTTAGTCTTTTAATTTTATTTTTTTTTGTATTTTTTTTACAAAGTTCAAAAGAATTTTACCCTTTAAAGCATACATTGATGATGTACCTTTCTTCATGGGATCGAATGCAAAGTATTTACAAAAATGATGCGGGATTTATGAACCAATGATATGTATGAAATGCGACAATATTTTCAATGATAAATCATGTGTTTGCATGATTGATTGTGTATTTACAATGCAACAATATTTACGGTGCACATGAATTGAACATATTCACATAAAATATAATGTATTTACCATGCAATATGATCGAAATTTTTATTTTTTTTTACTTTGTTTGTATTTTTTAATTAAACTTTTAGAAAAACACCCATTTTTTTTAATGAAATGAAAGAAAATCTTTGTTTTCTCATTGCAAATTTTTGTTTTTATTTATTTTATGAAAATAAAAACTTTATACAATCTATGATGAAATCAATTTAACAGCACATAAAAGAATTACAACACTGAAAAGGAAATACAAAAAGGATACAACAAAGCTCTTTCATGTGCCCTAATCAAAATGCATTCCATAAAAATTCGGCATATCTCTATTTAGGGTTGGCTTCTTAAAGTAGACTATATGTAGGGTTTAAAGTCTTATATATGCTAAAAGGTTTCAAAAATGTTCCTCATTGTCATCCATACTGGACTAGTAAGGCACGTTAATCCTCACTCATGACAAGTTATAAATGAAAAAAATTCAATTTAAGTGAGAATATTTCACTACCACTATAGAAACATTATGATCTCATAAAAGTATAAGTACTTTACTCAACTCGGGGTAAAACTCATATTATGCACATGCAAGATGAATGATAGAATAGTAGAATACTTAAATTAAAATCAATAAATAAAAGAAATCAAAATACTAAAAATCCAAAGAGAAAAACAAAAAAAAAATTATATAAAAAAACACAAGCCTGGATAACACAAAATTAATTTTTGGCTCAACTCTCTTGATTCCTAATAAAGTCGTAAAAAGTAAGAATCACCATCAATCTTTTTAGATACGATTGGTCACCAACCTCATCTTTAAATAAATCCTAAAATTAATTAAAATTTATTTAAAAAATATTTTTGTCTATGAATCAAAGTTGAATTCAAAATTATGGTTATGTATGGAGAATGTTATAATTCCCTAGAACACCTATCCGAAGACGGTGTTAATTGATTTTGTGTTATCTATTAAACCTAACCAAATTTTTAAAAAATAACGTTGGAAATTATTATTAAATTACTTTAATATTTTAATAAAAACTTAAAAATATTTTCAAGCCTCAGAAGTATTCAAGATATCTACTGACACACTTAAAAGCTCTCTATCATAGAATTTAAAAATATTTTTTATTTATTATTTACTTATTAGAACCATTGGTATTAAACGATTTTCTAAATATTTTAATATTTTAACAATATTTAAAGAATAATATCTCACCTAAAAATTTATGTTGAAATTACTATTGCAACTTTCTACTAATTTCAAAAGATTAAAAAATTTTGCTCTTTAGTTTTACGAAAATTGATATCTTGAATCTTCATAAATATTATCAAAAGTTTATTTTAAAAAAAAATTGATAATTTCAACCTTATCATTTTTTTCAAAATTTATATTTCCAAAATTTATTTTTATTCTTAAAGAATTTAAGAAAAATTGATTGTTTAATTTTTTCATAAATATTTTAAAATTTTATTTTAAGAAAATTGATATTTTAATTCTTTCTTAGCATATTTTTTAAGAAAAACAAAATTTTTATTCTTAATCTTTTATTTTATTATTTATTATTTTTAAAGAATTTTAAAATTTTTTTATATTTTAACATTTTCTTAAATTTTTTACATTTATCTTAAATAAATTAAAAAAACATGTTACGTTCCACACAAATTTAAAAATATTTCTAATATTACATCAAGCTTCACACAAAAAATAAAGTAAATAATTACAAAATTAGGAATAAAAATATATAAAAAAATTTATGAATAAAATATCAAGATTACCCTTGTTCAACTCGGTCAACGATTCAACAATCCGATTCAAATCTTAACAGTGTAGCTGGTTTTAAACAATTCAACCACTGCTTTAACGGTCTAGAGTAGTTCGTTACCGATTCAATCCGGTCAAGTGCTAGGATCCAAAGCCAGGTAAAACGCCCGGATCCCAAGTCAGATCTGGTCCATGCGCAGATCTCTAACTCCTAAAATGGCGCCATGTTGCTTTTCCTGTAAAAGTCCTAAAATTTTTTTATTTTATTTTTCTCCACCACCCTTTCTCTCTCTCTAACGCTCTCCCTCTCTAATCAGACACTGGAAACCACTACCCAACCCAGAATTCGGCAACCGGTCCCGCGTCAATCACTGTTGGCCGCCGCCGACCGTGGGTCACCGACGCCGATCGAGGCCCATAATACGCCAACATTTCCCTTTCGACCTCTTCATTCTTTTTTTCTGGTTAGCTTTCTCCAAAAATCTCCTAAAATGACTAGATCTAGCCTTGAATGCCGCGGGTTTGTACCGCAAAACGCCCCTCCTCCGTCGCGGCAAAAGCCTATGCGTCAAAGTATCTTCTTCCCCTCCTTCTAAGCTCCCTCTACTTCAAAAATCTAGTCCTAAACCCTGTGGAAAACTCCCAATCGAAAACCATTTTGGTTTTTTTTTTTTTTTGTGGTTCCCCTTTTTGGGATGGATTTTATTTTAATTTTTTTGTGGTTTTTTTTTTGGTACGGTTTTCTACGACTTCCTCTTAGACGAATGTGATTTTTTTTTCTTTTTTTTTGGTTTGGGTGGGTTTCGGTTGCTAGGTAGAATAGGTTTTTTTCTTGGTGGGTGTTTTGAAATTGCTGATGGAAGTGGTGTGTGTGATGGTGGGTTGGGATGTTTGACAGTGTTGGTGTTGGCATAGGGTCTCGGCAGTGTTGCAAGGGTGGGGTTGAGGGTTTGTTTGCTGGTGGAGGTCTGAGACAGTGGTGTTCTCTAGGGTGGTTTGGTTCACAGTGTTATTTTTTTGTATAGCTTCTGGGGCTTGCAGAAAAATGGCCTCCTTTGTAGAGCCGATCCCAAGTTCAAATCCCAGAAAATCTGGGATTTGAGAATGACTTTTAGGGATGGGCCGGTTGTAAAAATCGGAGTGGCAGGAACTTTGGACCTTTAACTCCTGCCGTTTCTCACAGCAATTTCTACCATTTTTCGACTTTTTTCTTCTCTTCTTTTTTTTTTTATTTAAAAAAATTAAATAATAATATATAATATAGAAAATAATTGCGCTCAATAATCAATAGACATTATCAAAATATTTGTGAATTTGATTCGGATCCAATCAATCTAAATAAAATTAAATATTAATAATACTTAGATAATTATAGAAAAAAAAAAACCTATGCACCATAATGAAAAGAGATACTGGTATAATAAATTTAATCAATTGTTGTAATTGCATGTAATGGACATAGGTTTTCTACTTTTTAACGGATAGTTTACTGATTGAATTAAAAGCAATTCATGAGCAATTAGTTTAAAGATTTTGTGCTTTTTAATGCATGGGTTCTAACCAAGTAATCCAGTAGGTTTTCTTCCAATTAGAGATTTCTTAATGCTTAAATTCCTTTGAAATTTAAACATGAATGAATTTTGGTCAGTAAATGGTCGTAGGTTGTTTAATGACCTACTGTTTTTTACATTGTTAATTCTATGTTCTCTTTTCTTGAACATTATTGTAAGTTTTACTTTATCGCTTTTACCATTGAGCCACTATATTAAGATTTGGTTGGGTTTGAAACTGCTTGTTGGGGTTGAAGACCTAAATATTTGGACATGAATGACTTCTGATCAGAATATAATCTTAGGTTGTTTAATGGTTTGTTTGTTTGTTTTTTTTTTTTTTCCAAAGTGCTGTCAACTGCCTTGCCTTATTCACTTGTTAGGTCAAATTGGTACAAGGTGAGTTTGATTCCCTCTATGAGGCAGTCAACTGCACTTTAATACATAATTCTTGAAGGGATTTGTGATGAATAGATGATATATTTTGTATATAATAGTGACCATTCAAGGAAGTATTGTTTAGTTTGCCTTATTTTTCATATTAGCACACTTTCAAACTCGAGCTTTATATTATAATTTTATATTTTCATTATCATTACATTTATATTATCGTTTGATAATTTTTACAGTGTAACAAGAGTTTTCATACTAATTTATATAACAAGATAAATGAAAATTTAATCATTGATCCTATTTTAGGATTATATTTAATCTTAGTGGGGCAAATTATAGAAAAATATTAAAAAAATTTATCATGGAATTATATTTGTATTTAATATTTAATTTGTTTTTCAGAATTTAGTAGGTCAATTGACACTACTAAATTAAATTCAAGAAGTTGCAATCTTTTATAAAGTTTAAAAACTTCCATAACCAATTTATATATATATATAATAGTTTTTCATATTTAAATACCAGTTTCTGAAATACATATATTCATTTTATATTTTTATTGTGAAAAGTACTAAATTGTATAATTTAAGTTTGGGTCCACACATGAAAATGGCAAATCCTGGGCCTGGCTGGTCTATTGTATATTTCCTGAACATCAGAAAACAACAGAGAGATGAAAGATGAGTGGGGACATCGTGAATGGAATGAATTTAAACTGAGGCAACGCCCATCCAACATGTACCAGCCAATCAATTAATCACGACAAATACTAACAAATGGATATGGGAAACTCAGCCTCTCTGTTCAAGAATAGTTTCATTGTACGGCCCATTAACTTACAAAAAAGTCCCATATATAGCAATAAGTCTATGCAGAAAAAGCCAAGCCCACTGGAATTGATTACCCCATGTCGATGCCATGAAACCATCATTGATTGCCCTGTAATGAGCCCAAAAGCTTGTCCAAATTGAAGAAAAAAGACACAATAAGCTAAAGTTGCTCCTTGTTTGCATGATATCAGCTTGGCTTTGAAACATGTTCATGTCTGTTGCAAAGCAGCACAACCATATTCTGTTTCCTTAAATAGTCCTAGTGAGGACCAGATAGGCTTTCATTGCAAGGGCTCAGCAAATCTCTGTACCAGAATCTACGGCTTTGATATTGTTTCCATCAATGGAAGATGCTCTTATCTTATCATAGCTTTTTGTTTGATTTGCAAAGCTCTTTCTTTGTCGTGTGTCGGTGTTACCTTTTATGTTTCAGCTTATATAAAGTTGTACAAGTTCTTCCATCGCTACACCAACTGCATTTCACTGTGAAGGTTCCACCTACAAAGAAAAATATATAGGCTGCGGTTTCTTGGATTTGTAAGACAGTTCATGAGTTTTCACTGCAAAGGTTAGTTTTCATTGCATTATTTTTATTCAATTCGTACAGTTCTTGGAAGGTTTTGGAGTTGCTTCAGAAACCA
This sequence comes from Durio zibethinus, assembly GCF_047325235.1. Lineage (NCBI taxonomy): Eukaryota > Viridiplantae > Streptophyta > Magnoliopsida > Malvales > Malvaceae > Durio > Durio zibethinus. Next base: position 17,673,464 of record NC_143176.1, read on the forward strand.
GGAGAATTAAGTGCTAATCAAGATTTAAGCATTCCTTAACAGCTTAAACTTAATATTCTTTTTGGTACAAACGGATAGGGGAATAGGCTACAGGTTATGGTATTTGAACTCAAACTCGTTGAATTTCACTTGTTGAAGGTTCATCTTATGAACCAATTGAATCAAAAATATTTTCAATCTTAATATCTTTAACCGTAATACACTGTCATGCTACCAAGTTTAACATGTATTTAGAACTTTATTTTCAAATTGAGGCCACTAAGGTGACCATGCAGGTGATGTTTCCAATTTTGGGTTGGCGACATCCGTCAGCAGAATTAGTACTGATCTAGCTCTAAAAACTACGTGATTTTTGCTAATAGTTTCTTAATTTTTATTTTCCTTTATTGTTGTTTCTCTAATTTTCCTTTCCAAGTCCTTCCTCTCCACTCTTTAGTTTTTGGGGTAATTCTAATGCTTCCCTCTCGCAAGTGGTGTGCATTAATTTGTTTGTTTCTTTGTTCTTTCATTCATTACTTTGTTTGGCAGCAACCTTAAAAAAGAAGTCTAATGGTGGACATTGAAGTGGTTGTAGCATTTTTGAGTTTAAACCTGACTGAAGCTGTCCAAAATGTTAAGTTTACAGTGGATTAACTGTCTAGTAGTATTAAAAAAATTAATTATTGTCTTGGATAGTTCAAGAAACAAAAATTTTCTCAAAATGCATGATTATGTGAAGAAGGAGAAACTGTAATTGTAACAAAACTTGGTTAAATAAAAACATTTCCTGATTATGGTAGATGCCTTAACTGAATAATGAGATCTCTGCATGCAGGATATAAACACAGGTTGAGTACTGCATTAATTTCTGATCTCTGTTTACTCTCTCTCGTTATTCAAAGCTACTTTGTGTACATGAATAAATTTCTTTTAACAGGTTTGATTTGCGCCACCACATTGTTTTCCTTACAAGTAGAGTAGAACTTTAATTGTTAGAGGTTATTCCTCAGCCTTGATTCTTTGACAGAGTAAATTGCTTAAGATGATATTGAATTGTTGTAGATTTTTCGTAACACTTATGAACAACAAAATTCTTAAAATAAAAAATTATCCCAAAAGAAGGTAACGGGCTCAAAGTAGATACAAAATCTTAAAAAAAATAAGTGGAAGATTCTACAAAGGGAGTGGTGCAATTCTCACATGTGATGGAAAAAGACAGAAAACTTCACATAAAAAAAATCAGAAAACAAACTGCAGTAGGACATTCTAAGAATTTGATTAGTTAGGTTCACTTTCTATGAGTTTTCTTCATTGATCCTCATCCTCCGTAGCCCACATTCTGTTCTTGTCTGTTACTTCTGCTTGTTTGCCTTTCAAGATTGTCACGTGGTAAGCTTTTATCTCTGCCTACACACACATGATTGAGGCTTGTCAAAATGTTGTTATCTCATATCTGTTAAATATTAAGTTTCTTGAGGTCGTATATTCAAGTTCGGACTCTCCATCTATTACCAATTGATTGGTTGCATAACAGAGTTGAATTAGAGAAATGAGTTGAAGGAATTATTCTAGGGATTAAAAAGCATTTACATATGAAGGGGAGAGAAAAGCAGCTACATAGGAAAGACCCTGACAATATTTTTTCTTCAGGAACCTGTAAACATTATGGAAGGTAGCAGTGGCAGTTCCTACAATCCTCCAGGTACCAAATTCTTACTACTTTTAATTAGTTTTCTTTTTTGCTTTTCCCCCTTTACAGATAAATATGACACCATAAATTCTGAACTTCAATTTATCAACTAATTAAAATGTCTCAAATCAATACATTTTTCCTTGAAGAGTTCAGTTACTTTTTCTTTTGAATTTGTTGAAGTTTGCTGTAAACCTTTTAGAATAATGCAGTCCACCCTGCATTTTCACTTTTTATGTATCATCATCATCTACCTCCCATAAGGCCATAACTGTAAACATAAGAATCTTTTGGAAGACAATCATACCCTTGCATTAACCCTGAAGCATATAAAAATCACAGGAAAGTCGACCCTTTGGCTTGGAGAGAAAGAAGGCTTGGACAGAAGGAAGGTTAATGATGCAGTAAAAACAACTAATATTTAAGTTTAATTGATGTAATCCAGACATAACAAGTTGGGTCAGATGTTTATAAGAGCATGGAAGCTTTCTGCTATATTGAAACAGTTCCCTTCAAAACCTGGTTCATGCAACCACCTTTAAGAGGTAGTATGCAGTAGGTGGGAGGTTCAAATCTTAGGACCAATCACCTATTCGTAGGCTACAGCTTCTTTTGTAAGAAGACAAAAAATCCCTCTTTTCTTTTTTCCCAATATCATGCATATTATGTTTCCAAAAATCAAAGTAACATCTGATTCTCAGTCTAGAATAGAATCTCCTAACATTATATCGATTTCATTTACTAATTACATCATTAGAATTCAATTGTAGTGTAGATAATGAGAATAGCTTATACTAAAGCTGTTGTTTCTTGGTTTTTGGTTATGTGAAAAATTAAACTGTTAAAAGCTTTAGCCAAACCACCATCAGAGTTGGAAATACTACAGAAACAGCATGAGGAGAAAACACTAAAGATCGAAGAGCTCAAGAGGCAAATCGAAGCTGTGAAGCTTCGCCTGCAGAAGAAGAAGAAGGATATCCCAGATGAGAGAAAGGAAGCATTCAAAAACCTGAGCGAGAAATATAACAGCCTGAGAGAGGAATATAATGCATTGTTGGGTGAAAGGTCAAGGGAGCAGAATTAAGCAAATCGCTTCAGCTTCAGCTTCATCTTGCACGATCTGGAATATGCTACCCCACCGAGTTGACATCTAATGCATTAGAATCTGCTATATGATTTCTCGTAAATATTTAATGTTTGGTTTAGTCTGTCGTTTCTGTTTCATTACTTTGCTAGTAAAGATTGCAAAACCGATAAGTTTTCGGTGATGATCATCTTTAATTCTTAATAGCAACTTGTTGCTGGTTGTTTGGAGAGGTTAACTGGGTGCTTTGCTGGAAGGTCGTTGAGAAACTGACCTGTAAAACATAGAACGGTCAGGTGTACCGGAGGTCGGGATGCACTCTGACGATTAAGTCAGTCAAATGGAGAAGTTAAGAGAAAAACAAAAGGCAGGAGAAGTTGAGAGTCAGTAGCAACTCCAAAAGAGCATGAACACAACTTCGAAATCTAATTACATATCTTCTATCTATATATAAAAACATGAATTTTAAAAGTGTTAATAGTGATCACCTAAATACTCTTATAAATTTTTAAATTATAAAATTATATTTAAATATATAAATTTTATTAATTTATTTAAGTTTAATTTAAATAAATTAAAATTAAAAATAGTGTTTATGTGAAATTAAATTACTTAAAATTTTAAAATTTTAATTCTAAATGTGTTAAAAGTGACTAATTAAAATATTTTTAATAAATTTTTTATAAACTTTAATCTAAATGAATTTTTTTATTATTAGACTTTTTTTTTTATAGTTAGACTAAAAATACTAAAGGTGATTGATTAAAACACCCTTAAAAAAATTTTAATTCTAAAAATATTAAGAGTGATTGATTAAAATACTATTAGTAATTTTTTATAAATTTTAATTTATAAAATTTTTATTATTAGAAATTTTTTTATAAATAAAATAATTTTTCATATTAAATGAAACTACAAATACAACGAGATTAAATTTTAATTTGCTTAGGAATAAAATAATTATATGAAGTTTATTTCTTTAGTTGTTATAAAAAGAATTATATATGTAGTTCATGTTGATAAATAAATTCATTAAAGATAATCATAATTAAGTTATTTTAGCATGTTTGGTTTTGTTTCTATCTTTTGCTTTTCAGTTTTTTATTTTAATACATTAACTATATAAGTATGTTAATGATTTTATTATTTATATATTTTATAAGTTGATAATTTGATCGTTAATAACATAATTAAAATTTTTAGTCTTTTTAAATAATTTTCTAATTTATCATTTTTAAAATTTAGTCTGATCTTTATAATTAATTTCTCTTTTATATTTTTTTCTTCAAAATTTTATAATTGTTATTTTCATGAACAAAAATTAAAATTAAATCAAATGCAAATTAATTGCACCCCTCCACTGACAATTTGTATTATGTAATTCATTGAACACTTTAATTGGACTTTTTATCTATAGAATTAGATAATTTAAGAGCTATTGGAACTACCAAACCTTAGGATTGGATCCCATCAAATTGTCATAAGAATTGCTTACCTTGATTAAAATCATAATTAATTTAATTTTCTCTCAACTTTTATCTTAATATGCATATAAATGATTAATTTATATTTTAAGATTATTTAATCTTTCTCAAGTATATTAAATTACTCATTCTTTTTTTTTTTTTGGTCATTCAAGTGGTTAAACAATCTAACATAAATTATTACAAATAAAAAATTACCAAGTAAAGCAAAATTAATTGTTTTAGGTGAATTCTTTTAAAGTGTGACAAAATTCATTAGAACTATTTTTCGAATGTGTTTATGCCAAAATTACATTCATTTATGAAAATTTATATTATTAATGCTGAAAATGAAATCATTATAAATTGTGTAGGATTATATAACAAGTTTATTATTCTTAAAATTAAAATTTTTTTAAGAAAACATAACAAGTACCAAAATTAAGAATAATATCGATCTGAGAAGCTTGCCAAGATGGCTTGTAAACAAGCATGGTAAGCATGGAAGCAAGCGCCAACTCCTAGTTCTTTCTCTTCTTTAATTTTTTCTTTAGAGAAAAATGAAATGAAAGATTTATTGGTAATTGTTAGCTTTATAAGTTAGATGGTGATCCAAGAGGGGGGTGAATTGGATCTCTCCAATTTCTTCTCAAACAATGATTTCAATATAGTTGAATGAAAATTAAGACAATAAGCACTTTTGATGAAAATATAATGCAAACAATAACAATTAATGAACTTAGAAACAAATATGGACAACAACAAATTATAAGAATATAGGGTTAGAGAAATCAAACACAATGATTTATAGAGGTTCAGTCCTTCTCCACAAAGCACCTATGTCCTTTCTCTTGGTTGTTCACACCAAGGCTCAAATCCACTATATGTTGAAGATTACAAAGAAGCTTCCCAAAGCTTTACAAACTCAACACTATATACTTTTAAGGGTTATCCTCCCCCTTAAGCTTACAAGCACACAATACAAAATTTTGAAGTGTTTTGCAAACTCTAAAAACCTCTCAAAGGTTGGGTGTTTGCTAATTTGAAGTATACAAAGGTGTAGACAAGAAAATGATGAATGAACAACAAAAAAATAATTTGGATATAATAAATACAAAGATATAGACTTTGAAGCTCTAAGAACTTTTGATTATTTGAGAGAATAAAAATATTTCTTGTTGGCTCTTGCTCTCTTGATTCATTCATCTTCTTGGTGTATTGGAGTCCCCAATTTATAGAAAAATTGAAGGAGTAGCCATTGGGAGTGTTTGGGAAAAGAAAATAGCCGTTGGAAGCACCAAAAAGTAACCGTTGGAATGTTTCCACCTAGAACCGATCGATCCCTTCCATAAGGGGATCGATTGGTTCATGTTTTGAATCAATTTGCCTTTGAAAATCATGACTCGATCGATCCCTTCCATGAGGGGATCGATCCTGTTAGTGACTGGGTGGTTTTCTTCTATTTTGCACTCTACTAACTAATTTGATCATAACTTGGGTTATACAAATCCAAATCACAAACCATTTGAAGATTTAGAAACTAGACTTAAAGGAATTTCTATCCATATAAAGTTCATCACCTAATTCACTGTGTACGAATTATAGTGAATTTTCAAAGTTACGCTTTATGCAGTTTTTCTGACAACTATAGAATGTCTAGTAAAAATTCAAAATCTTTTCTTAGAAAATTTGGATTTTGATTTTGTTTTATCAATTAGAAAGTAGACTCAAAGAGCTTTCCAACCATATAAATTTCAAATATTAAGACTTTGTGAATTAATACAAAAAAATTAAATAAATTCAATGTTGGAAAACTTTGTTCTTGTAAAACAACTTTCTTAAGTTAATCTATTTCTCAAAACCAATATTATCAAAATAGTATTGAGTCCAAAATAAATAAGGTTACCTTTAAATCTTCAAGAGCCATGAGACATGATACATTTCGATTGGATTATTGTTTTTCATGTATTTTATCTAACTTCTCCCATATCTCATTTGAGGTTGGACACTTTGATACTAAGTTGAATTTGTGAGAGTCAAGAGCTCCATATAGTTAGCACTTGGCCTTGGCATCATCCATCACTTACCTTATGTAGTTTGCATCATTTGAAGAAATTTTAAGCCCTTTTTCAATCACATTCTAAGCTCTAAAATCTTGGGCCATTATGAACATCTTCATCTTTTTTTTTCATTCACAAAATTTAAATTTATTAACCATAGGAGTTTTGAGGACTTCTTCACTATCTTGGAACCAAAATTGAGCCATAAGATCTTTACTCAAGGTGGTTAAACCTACAAAAAGAGACCAAAGCTCTGATACTAATTGTTAGCTTTATAGGTTAGATGGTGATCCAAGAGGGGGTAAATTAGATCTCTCCAAATTATTTTCAAATAATGATTTCAATATAGTTGAATGAAAATTAAGACAATAAGCACTTTTGATGAAAATATAATACAAACAATAACAATTAATGAATTTAAAAACAAATATGGACAACAATAAATTATAAGAAGATAGGGATAGAGAAATCAAACACAATGATTTATAGAGGTTCGATCCTTTTGTACAAGGCACCTACGTCCTCTCCTTGGTTGTCCACACCAAGGCTCAAATCCACTTTGTGTTGAAGATTACAAACAAGTATCTCAAAGCTTTACAAACTCAATACTACACACTTTTAAGAGTTATCCTCCCTTTTAAGCTTAAAAGCACACAATACAAAATTTTGAAGTGTTTTACAAACTCTAAGAACCTCTCAAAGGTTGGATGTTTTCTAATTTGAAATACACAAAGGTATAGACAAGAAAATGATGAATGAACAACAAAAAACTAATTTGAATACAATAAATACAAAGATATAGACTTTGAAGGTCTAAGAACTCTTGATTATTTGAGAGAATGAAAATATTTCTTGTTGGCTCTTGCTCTCTTGATTCATCCATCTTCTTGGCGTGTTAGAGTCTCCAATTTATAGAGAAATTGAAGGAGTAGCTGTTGGGAGTGTTTGGGAGAAAAAATAGTCGTTGGAAGCACCAAAAAATAGCCATTTTAGTGTTTTCGCCTAGAGCCGATCAATCCCTTTCATGAGAGGATCGATTGGTTCATGTTTTGAATTGATTTGCCTTTGAAAATCACAACCCGATCGATCCTTTCCATGAGGGGATCGATCATGTCAGTGGCTAGGTGGTTATCTCCTATTTTGTATTCTACTCACTAATTTGATCATAACTTGAGTTATACAAATCCAAATCACAAACCGTTTAAAGATTTAGAAACTAGACTTAAAGAAATTTCTATCCATGTAAGTTCATCACCTAATTCACTGTGTACGAATTATAGTGAATTTTCAAGGTTATGCCTTGTGCAATTTTTCTGACAACTATAGAGTGTCTAGTAAAAATTCAAAATCTTTTCTTAGAAAATTTGAATTTTGATTTTGTTTGATCCATTAGAAAGTAGACTCAAAGAGTTTTCCAACCATATAAAATTCAAATATAAAGACTTTGTGAATTAATACAGAAAAATAAAATAAATTCAATGTTGGAAAACTTTGTTCTTGTAAAACAACTTTCTTAAGTTAATCTATTTCTCAAAATCAATATTATCAAAATAGTATTGAGTCCAAAATAAATAAGTTCACTTTAAAAACAACAATTGGACTTTCATTTAAAATCAAATAAATAATCTTTAAAGGTAGATTTGGTTTGAGAAATATGACACTAAGAAATGTTTGTTTAAACTTTGAAAATCATATTATTTATTTAGTACAAAAATATAAAACTTAAGAACATGTACTAAATAAATCTTTTTCAAAATCTTGATCAAGTTTATTTAGCTTTAATGTTTTTTTATTTCAAAATAAGGATCAATTCAAGGCTAACAGTAATGCATAACTCCATCTTTTTTATATGACAAAGAAAGTTAGTATTATATGATATTTCAATGAAAAATATATAATTGTATCGATTACAAATTTTTTAGGATTAATATGAAACTATTTTATTTGGATAAAAATTTTACACTCATTATTTTCTCTTTTATGTCAATTGAAGAATATTCACTATTCTTTTCAAAATTTTTAAGGTTGCTATATTAGTTAATATTTATTCAAAAGAATTGAAATTTATTAAATTAATTATAACTATTACATTTAATATAAAAATATTATTATAAATTATAATTTAACTAAATTTAAAAGTGACTTAAGGACATTTATTAGCAAAATTGATTTGATAAATTTTTATTTAATTGTATATTTAGGATTTCAATCATTTGAATATTAACTTTTCATAATTTTGAGTTAAATTTTAGACTTAGAATCAGAAACCAATTAGGTTGAGTCAAGTTTTATCATTTACTTCTATTCATAGCGTACTCAATTATTCACTAATGCAACTAAACAAACTTGACTTAATAATTTACGCATATTTCTTTTTGTTTAAAAAGTTGAATTTAAATCGTCCTATATCCAAATAAAAAAAAAGTATACTAAATTATTTATAGTTGTAATTTCAATTTAGAAATACTTTTAAAATTAATTAACTAATTCAACCACATAAACAATAAAAATAAGATAATGAAGATGAAGGGTACACTTTTAAATAAGGTATTTTTAAATAGTTACAGAAGATGAATATGAAATATTGAATTTTAATTTGGTTTCTATTTCAATTTAGATTTTGGTTATGTTTAATCATTTTGAATTTTAAATAACTACTAAAGGTTCATTTGGACGAGCATTAAGATTAGCATTGGTGAGATTGAAAACAACGATGAAGATGTAATTAGTTATTACAATGATGAAATTAGTTATTGTAGCTACGAGATTAAAATTAATGGTAGGATAGGTGTTTGAATGCAAAATCAATGATGACAATGAGGTGAATTATAATGACAAGAGAAAATGATCATGACAGACATTAGATTAAAATCTGTAGTTAATAAAAATTTTACATTATTTAACATTTATAAAATTATCAAATAATTGAAAATTTACTAAATTATTTTTATGTTAAATAATAATTTTATTAATAAATAACTAAAAATTAATAAAAATAATAGTAATTTATGGATTAATTTTTTATTTTTATTATTTATGTAGTTATCTATTTTTAGTTAAAATAATAATAAAATTTATTCATATAGTTGTAAATTTTATTTATTTATTAATTTATCATATTAAATTAAATATTAAAATTACTTTACAATTTTTAAATAAAAAATCATAATAGAAAAAAAAACAAATATTAGGTTTTTTAGTGAATAGAAATACATTTTAGGACAATATAGGAATGAAAAAAATCTTTTAGGGGGTAAAAAAGTCCAGTCAAGACATCAGTGGTCCACTGGACCTTTAACCCCCAATCCAAAACTAACTTTTCAATGCGATCAAAAGATTTAAATATAACAAATGTGATGTTAGTAAAACAATGTTTACAGTGTGATTGTACTAAAAAGTTTAGCCATTCACATCTCACTTAGGTCCAATGACATCCAAATTAACCTTAATTTGTTGATTTTTTAAAATAAATTAAAATCAAGTCAAGTTAGTTCATTTTTATAATTATATGTATTGTATTATTTTTAATTAAATTAAACTTTAAAATAAGTAAAAAATTATATACTCAAATTGAGTTTTGAATTGTTTCAAGTTTAAGATGATTAATCCATGTGATTTTAGCTATACTTTTATGACATTAGTAATAAATTTCAAAATAGAATGAGAACACAACACAATGAAAATTTAACTGCAAAAGTAATAGAGATACTAATAATAATTCTAGAAAAAAATTATTTTGTCCAAGTCTTATAAAGGTTAAATAATATATATTCTTTTGAGGATTTTAAAATTCATATTGCAAAAATTTTACTTTAAATCAACAAGTTTATAATAATTCATTTGTTAATCAAGTTGTTGCTATATGGGTTGAGAGAAGCAATTCAAACATTTTATTGGAAAGAGATATCATAATTCATACTTATTCAAGAAGACAACATAGAGTTAAACATTATTTGAGTTATTATAACCTCTTACAATATTCTTTACTCATTCCAAATGAAGAAGTTGATTGGCATCATAATATCAAAAAGGTAATTTTGAATGATAGTATTAAGAATGAAGCAATAATTAAAAATATATCATTTTTTTTATTTAGTAGAAAACAATTTTTTTGAAGAATACGAAAGTAATTATTGTGAATTTAGTATTTTTTTAAAAATTATTCTCTATTTAGTATTTATAAATTTTATTTAGTAAATTTGTTCTCATTACTTTTATCTCATATATATATATATATATATAAAACAAAATTTTAACTCAAAGTTATATACCTAAAGATAGAAACATATGGTAAAGTTTATTATTTCCATTGATGACAAAATACTTCAAAATTTTCAATTTTTTATATTTAGTTATATTTCGCTAACAAATATGAATGCACATATACTAATAATTCAATCAAATCATCAATAAAGCTTATCCTATTATGTACCATTTTACTATAAACTAAAAAATTTGAAGAATGTTTTAAAGATGTTGATTGAATATATATTATATATTTATTTAATTTAGTTTTAATACTTGCATTAGTATAAAAAGTTGTGTTTTTAACTTATTATTATGTGTTAAACTAATGATAGTAAATTAAGAGTATTTACTCATATTATTCAAGTCATTTACTCTTGAACTTTTTCTTTGTTCTTTCTTTAGATCATGTAGCATATATTGTAGTTATTTTCTTTTTAAATATATACAAATTAATGATAACATAGTAGTAGATAATTAATAACTTAGTAATTAATCATTGAAAATTTAAATGTAATTAGTATAACTTAATAATAATCATTGGTAACTTAGTAGAAAATTAGTGATAACTTAATAATAAATTAATAATAATTTAGTAGTCAATAATTGATAACTTTTTAATATGTTGTAATAATACAATAATAAATGCATAATACCTTAATGCTAAACCAATTATAATATAGTTGTAAATGCATAAAATATAGTACTAAATCAAGGATAACTTAATAAAAAATAAGTGATAACTTAGTAATTAATTATTAATAACTTAGTAATAAATCAATTATAACTTAATAATAAATTAATGATAATTTAATAATAAATCATTCATAAATTAGTAGTAAATCATTGAGAAATTAATAATAAATCATTGATAGTTTAGTAGTAAATAACTGATAATTTAATTATCAATAATTGATACCTTTTTTTATACTTGAAGTTGCTAGGGATTAAACCCTAGTTACTTGTAGTAATGAAGTCAAAACTTTTATTTTGGGGCTAGGATAAACATACTATGAACCTATTCAATAAAAAAATTAGTGAAAAAATTCCGAATTTAAATAAAAAAATAATGTTATTACATAAAAAGAAAATTATCTAATATATTATTAGTGAACTTTTAAATTTCATGTTTCATGGTTATAAATGCATAACAACCTATTAGTAAATTAATGATAGGTTAATAAAAAATAAGTGATAACTTAGTAGTTAATAATTGATAACTAATAATAAATTAATGATAACTTAATAGTAAATTAGTGATAATAATAAATTAGTAATAACTTAATAATAAATCAATTTCAGTTTAATAGTAATTAATTTATAAACTTAGTAGTAAATCATAAATAATTTAGTAGTAAATTAATGATAATTTAGTAATTAATCATTGAAAACTTAAAAGTAAATCAATATAACTTAATAATAGTTAACCAATGATAACTTATTAGTAAATCATGAATAATTTAATATAAATCAATGATAAGTTGATAATGAATCATGGTTAACTTAGTAATAAATTTGTCATGATTGTGTAGTAAATAATCAAAAACCAAGTAGTAAATTAATAATAACATAGTAGTAAATGCATAATAACATAATAATAAATCATTGATAATTTAGATGTAAATTATTGGTAACTTAGTAGTAAATCACTAATAATTTAGTTGTAAATCAATAATAATTTAATAATAAATTGGTTAATTATTGATAACTTTGTAGTAACCATTGATAAATTAATAGTAAATCAGTTATAACTTTATAACAAATTATCAATAACTTAATAGTAAATCATTAATAATTTAATAGTAAATCAGTCAAAACTTAGTAGTAAATTATTAATAAATTAATAGTAAATCAATGCTAATTTAGTAGTAAATCATTAATAATTTAGTGGTATAACATTGATAGCTTAATAGTAAATCGTTGATAACATTATAGTAAATCAATGATAACTTAATTATTAATCATTGATAAATTTTTTATGCTTGAAGTTTTTGGCAATTGGATTTTTGTTACTAGCAGAGATGGAACTAGAAATTTAATTTTGGGAGGTTAGGATAAACCTAATATAAACCTATTCAATAAAAAAATTAGTGAAAAAAATTCTAAACTTGAATGAAACAATAATGTTATTATATAAAAATACAATTATCTTATACTAAAACTGAACCCACACTTTCCTATAAGTATCGATTATTAAATATATAATAGCACAAATTTTATCAATAATTAGCAAAAGTATATTATAAGTTACCCAAAGATTTCTAAAATTACATTAAGAGGTTACCAAAATTTTATCAAAAGTTACAAAATTATATAAATGGTAATCAAAACTATATCATAAGTTAACCAAAATTGCATCTAATGTTATTAAAATTGTATTGAAGGTTGCTAAAAATTTATCAAAGATTATCAAAATCAAAATTATATAAAAAGTTATCAAATTTTACTTATATTATACCAAAATTAACATTAAATTAGTAGTATTTATCATTATTATCATAATATCAAAAAATTATTTATTGAAATAAATTTTTGAAAATAAAAATTATACGTGTGTCATACATGTATCAAAAACTAGTATATATATGTTACACTTTTAATACAAGATATAACAGTCGACTAATTTTCCAAAGTTGATAAGATATGCTTTTGGGCTAGCCAAAGAAAATTCTTTTTGCTAAAACTAGTGAGATTTAAAGAAGATAGAACTTGAAGCCCTTATTTCTATAGCTAACACCCTAAACAAATCAAGATAATACTGTAGGCATTTATGGCTTAGACATGACCTTTCTTGACTACTTTATTCAAGTAATCCAACCTTGACCCTGCTTTTTTTTTACTAAAAACAATGACCATTCTTTTCCTATATAATGCTTCTGAATCTGCATTTTTGTTTCTTGTTAGAAAAGAGGTTTTAAATACACCACAAAAAATTCTTTATGCACCCCATAAATTTTCTTCTAAAAATACCCACATCAATTATCAATTTTGGATTTTAGAAAAAAGACAAAAATACCTTCAATATCTTATACACCCATTCCTTTTCCTTTTTCTTTTTCCTTATTTCTTCCTTCTTCCTCTTTAATCCCCTTTTCTCATGCACTAAATCTTAAATCTTTAAAACTAAAACCCAATTTTTGAAACCTTAGTCAAACTTTACAAACCATGTCTAAATGGATTCAAAAATGAGAAACAACAATGGGGGAGAAAAGCTTGATGAATTATGGAGTCGATTCTGAAATTTTTTAATTTTTAGAAATTTGTTTTCGGGAATTATAATATATTCTTGAAAACATATGTTTGAGAATTACAATGTGTTTTCAGAAATGGATTTCCGAGAATACAATGTAATTCTTAGATATGGATTTCTAAGAATACAACGTAATTTTTAAAAATATATTTTTGAGAATACATTATAATTCCTAGAAACAATTCCTGATAATACAATGTAATTGCTAGATATCCATTTTCGAGAATTATTTTGTATTCTCAAAATTCTATTTCTAAAAATACATCATAATTCTTGAAAATATATTTCTAAGAATACAAAATAATTCTCGAAAATCCCTATATTCCTTTTAATAATATTTTTAATATATTATGTGATATATAGATTAATTTAAAAAATGCATTGATAGAGTGGGAACAATCACCACATAATTTAAATACTAGATATGATTGCAACAATTTATTTACTACAAAAGAGATAAGATTATATTTTTGAGATTTAATTTTTTTGGAAGGCATAGAAGCATGTATACATAATAAGTTGAAAATATTTTATAGGGGTTTTGTAGTAAAGAAACTTTGATTTCATGGGCTAGATGTGTTGGAAAAGATATAGGTTTCGTGATAATGATTAAATACTCTGAGGTAGGAGGCTTGAAGAAACCTAAAATAAATTGGTATGTGAACGAAGTGAAAAATACAAACAATTTAAGAATAAGGGCAATGTAGAAGAAATGAAACATAAGAGAACATGAGCAAAAAAATGTAGTTGCCTATTTGAGTTACATTAGATTAAGTTGGTAATGGATGATGAATGTAGAATTCACAATCATCTATCAGTACAACAATTAGAGAAACATTCATATACAGGTCGATTAACTAAAAAAAAAAAAGATTAGTTGTTGATATATCAAATAGTATGGTCAAACCAAAAAACATACTGTTCACTATAAAACAACATGATGAGAAAAATGTCATCACTATAAAGATAATATACAATGAATGTAAAAAACACAAATATGTTAATAAAGCTGATAGATCACAAATGCAACAACTGGTGAAGAAGTTGATAGATTATAAATACCTAGAATGGCATAAGTATAATGGGTCAAACGACTATGTGAAAAACATGTTCTTGGCTCAGCTTATTGGTGTAAAGTTATTGTAAGCATTCCCATTAGTCTTGATTGTAGATTGCACTTATAAAATGAATAGGTATCATATGCCATTACTTGAAATTATTGGTGTGACTTTCACTGAGATAATATTTTCTGTTGCATTTGTGTACATAGAAGCTGAGTGTTCTAAGAAATACATTCGAGCATTGGATAAGATAAAAGTTTTGATACCTGCTGGCAAATTTTATATTGTCATCGTTATTAATAAAAAGTTGGCATTGATGAATGCCATAAGGTAGTGTTTTTGAACATGATTAATCTTTCTTTATAAATTGCATGTCAATAGAAATATGCTTATAGATGTTAAGAAGTTTTTTGAGTGAAAGGAAAAATAAGACGCATTCATGTTCGGTTGGACTACAGAAGGCAGTTAAGCTCATTACAAATTGATTACCAAACTTATCCAAGTGCATTGAAGTATGTGAGAGAGTAGTGGTTGGCAAAGTATAAGGACAAATTTATTTTCGCTTGAACAGATAAAATAATACACTTTGGCAATATTACGACAAATAGGTATGATTTATGTTCATAATATTATTTATGATTTTTAGTGTTTCATAGCAAATCATTAGTATACTTTTATTATTTCTTTTAGGGCCAAGAGTGCATATTCAAAATTAAAGAGACACCTTGGACCATAGTAGGAAGATTTTAAATCATCATGAAAGATAGTTAATGTACTTATTAAGCTCTAACATACAGAGATTAAAGCTTCATTTAAGCAAAGTGTTACCATTATAGAGCATAATTTCAAGCCTTCATTGTTCAAAGAGTTACGAAGTTTAGTATATAAGAGTGCACTTAATATGATATTGATGGAGGTCAAGTTAACTAATCATGTTGGGATTGATGCACATGGTTGTGGTTATGTAATTTGAAGCATGTATGGATTACCTTGTGCTTATGAAGTTGGAGAGCATATAAAAATGAAAAGTCCAATTTCTTAATCAGAAGTGCATTCGTATTAGAAAAAAATTAGATTTAATGAAAAGTGAAGATAATTCAATATCTGATGAGTTAACCATCCAGTCTGAGGTTGATCAAATCATCAAACATTTCAATGAATATGATGAGTTGGGTAAGTTGGCCATAAAAAAAAAGTTACAAGAATTTGGTGATCCATCCACAACTGTCTTGATGCCACTATTAATGATGGTTAAGCCAAAAGGTTGCAGAACTTTTAAAGTATATATCTACACGATGCGACTCATCACATTGAAAAATTGTGTCATTAACTCAGGATAGTGCATCACCACCAATAATGGCAAACTCAAAGAAACCAACATAATAGATTGCTAAAATTCCTATTCACTGGCCCCATTATAAACAAAAAATGTGATATTTAGATAATTTGCTAGTGGAGTTACATTCGTATAAACAGAGCATTGTTGATGTTGAGGCGGATTCGTATTCTAGGTTTCGTGCTATTATTGGGTTGGTTGGATTAGGATTAGATGGTTAGATATAGATGCAATGAGGTTTAATTGAAGAGTTTAATCAGTATCGAGGCAATTATCTGACTGCATAGATCCATAGAGTATGTTGAGGGATTATTACAAACTTTATCCTATTTCAAAACTTTTGCATCATATGATAAGTGAATAACCTTACCTGATATAGGTCATTTAATTGCCTCTCAATATAATGTTATGCTAGTTCACATTAGTCTAAGACAATGCCTGGCATATCTCCCTATTAGATCTATATTACCTACACCATTGGAGTACATAATAATTACGATTGGATTTTTTAATGATTGTCATTTTGTACAGGTACTATTAATTAATATTGTTAATTATTGTTTATGTTTATCTTTTTTATTTTTTGTAGGTGTTAATGACATTATATAAATAATGTTGATATATTATGTAGGTGTTTCTAAAGCCATTCGATATAATTGTGCTTAAGGGTGGAAGATTACATATGTACCTCACATTGAGTATTTCAAGTTATTGTTTAGTTCAAAATCTAATATGGCCACTCAAGAAACAATAAACATTGATTGATTTTTTTTTTTTTTGGTAATGATACTAAACATTTTGTATTAATGTTTATTATTTATATTTGTTTATGTTTTATATTATGTTATGAGCATGTTATTCAATGAACGATTATTAAATTTAGGGGTTTAAGGTTATGAACATGTTATCCAATTGAGATTGAATAGATAATAAGCTAATGAATATTTTATAAATATAAACTAAATATAAACATAACAACATATAAAATTAGTATGTCAACATAAAATTAGTATCAATATAAAATTAATTCCTATATTTAAACATCAATCCATCTCCATCGATTTTTTGCCTCAGTGATATACATGTGGCACAAGAGAAGTGTGCTTTGTATCATCTTAACAGGTGGTGAATCAAGCAAGGATAATGAAGTGGCTAACACTGTTGGTGGTAGGGATGGTATGGATGTGAGTGGGACAAGAGGTGCTGATGGACCATGTATGAACGGCCTAGGAGTAGGCTCTGCTATAATCTTCGGATGTGCCGGTGTAGATGGGACTATGGATAGAGTAGGCACAAATGGCCTCAATGGTTTAAGTGATCTGAATGCATGAATTGATGGTGTAAAAATCAATACCGATATAGACTAATTGCTGCAGCCGACAATAGTATAGTCAACCTATATAATATGGCTCATACTCAAATAAAGACATCTCTCTAATAGTCAATGTTTTGACCAAATCTGTCAACCAATATATGATTAACAAAAGATAAAGCCATCGAGCTCCACTACAAAAATATTAATAATGTTATTAGTATTGATATCATATAATTTAAATTAATCAATTAATAAAAAAACCTTTAAATGATAAATTTTATAACTTACTGAATCACTCATATATGTAGTATAAACCTACTGAGGCTAGAATCCTAATCGATGCTTTGGATTTTGAATTTAAGGTTGTGAAATAGTTGTGAACTAGACATCATAGTCTAATGAACACTTTTCAGGCCTTTGATATCTTCAGCCTCAATGCTCAATCGACACAACGTGTATATCCCATTGTTCTCATTACTGGTCCAGGAAGTTATATATAACATCGTATTGGTTGAACGATGATCCTCATCGAGCATGAGAAAAGGCCAACGGTCTCCATGAAATAGTTTGTACAATGCTAATTTGGTGTAAAACTTTCTCTGGGTGATACGGCTCTATGAATATCCCACATTTGATACATCGAGTGAAAAAAATAATCTCATCCAATGGGTGTGTCTCCCATGTATCGACATATGGGGCTTAACACATGTTTGATACTATTAACCTATCTAAACTCTCACATAAAGCTGGTAGCATATGAACATAAGTATGAGCCTTCCATCATCAAGCATGTGATAGATCACTTGAGTATGTCAAATTAACGACTGGGCCAAAAAATGGAAAGTGCTCGTAATCCACACTTACGTGAAATGCATAAGTAATATTTAGTTAGATAATCATAAATATGACCAATAAAAAATAAATCAAATTATTATAATATGTTTTAAATAATTATAAATACATACCTAAATAAATTTCAGATATCCAATGATCTGATGCATATGTGCCCTACTCCCAATCCCAAGTTGTCTATACAAGTAAGTGAGTTAAGTTGTCCCCTAAGCATACCTTCTAGTAATAGTAAAGTCCTTTAATAGGGGTAAGTACGCTAGTGAGACTCTCGTCATGGTTTTGTTATAAAATAAAGTACTTCCTACCAAATATAGTAGAAAAACACAAGATGCACATACAATCGCTTCATCATTTAATGCATTAGTGACATTCCTAAAGGTTTCACGTAGCCAAGATAATTAAATAGTAGATCTCTTACCCAATTTGATCTCCCTTCTAGCATCATCATGGGAAACTCTAAGCAACCTCAACAATAACGTGTTTGCCTCATGTATCATTGACAAATTAGGAACTATAACCAGGACACCCCTAATCAATATCTGGAGAAAGATGAATACATTGTCCAGCATGATAGTCATCTCATCGAACAGTATATGAAATGTATTAGTCTCTGGTTACCACCTCTAGACAAAAATGAAAACTATTATTGCATTGATAGTATGATAGATGCAGTTGATGAATGAGCACAACCTTGACTGGATTACATGGGCTCGGATCCTACAGCGTGCATCATCTAGATGCCATTATTATAACTTTGGCCCATGCCTAATTGACTTCAACGAACCTCACTCCTATAACAACATCAATAACAATAATAAAAATATTAATACAGCATTTCCAATATCAATATCATACACAATATCATCAACAACTACAACCAACCATTAAACTCTAAATACATAAACTAACATGATTCATATTTTATAATTCAAGTGATTATGTGGTCATTCCAAATTTGAAATGCAACATGAGAAATGAAACTCGATATAATTGAGGTATCAATCGAACCCCTTGGGAATGACTCCACATGATGCTCATCATGGTGAAAGTTGAATGCTCAACCTGAGGAATGTCATCAATCGTATGTTCTTCAAGCTCATTATCCCTCTTATTTGTTGTCTCCTCTAAGAAGTAGTCGAATGCCTCCAACTTGAACTGACATTAGTTTTGGTACCTTTACTTTGGGTACGAGTTATACTTGTAACAAAACACAACTTATTAAAATTGTCAATTCAAAGATAAATTTATAAAATATATTAATTTATGAAAAAATTGAATAAAATTTGTACAATCAAAAAATGAATCTTTAAGCTTATTAAAAATCAATTACCGAAAGGTCTTAAGTCTTCTCAGAAATTAATTATCGAAAAGCCTTTAATTTTCTTGAAATTTCATTTCCGAGAGATCTCAAGTTCTTGGATATGTACGTTTGAGAAGGCAATAGCCTTCTCGAAAATAGATGTCTGAGAATACTATAGTATTCTCGAAAATGGATGTCCAAGAGATCTCAAATATTCTCGAAAATATATTTATGAGAACTTAAGGCTTCTCGGACATTCATTCCCGAGAATACCATATGTTTCTCAAAAATTCATTTTCGAGATATCTCTAGTCTTCACAGAAATGCATTTTCAAAAAACGTGAATTCAACCAAATTTTACTGTAAACCATAAACCTTATTTCTACATGAATTTCAACTACATTTCAACCAAATTAATCGCAAAGAAACCTAGAAATGTTACCTTTAATTAGTGAAAAATTATAAAATAAAGTTGATTTAGGATTAATTTGATTGATTTAAGGCTTTGATCCGAGAGAAAAATAGAAAATGAAAGTGAAAGGGTAAGAAGGGAAAATATAAAATGGGTTGTGAGGTGTATTTAATAGAATAAAAAATTTAAGTTTGAATTTGGAATGCATTTAATAGTGAGGTGTATAAAATAAAAATGAAAGTATAAATAGAATTCCTTTTTTAAAATTTTTTTACTTAATAAATTAACTAATGTTTATCGAGTTTTAATTCTAAAATTTAGGAGTTACAAATTTTTGGAAGGTATGTACAAAGTATACATGATGAGTAAATTATAATTTATAAATGAAGCTTTTTCCTATGGATTATAATTTTCTAAATGATATTTTTAATTAAATCATGTTTGACTAGGTCGAAGATTTGGTTGAAAACTTTATAAAAAGTGTTGTTTGAGTAGAGTTATTTGTTCATTTATAAAATTTATAAGATTTTATACCAAGTGCAAGTAGAATAACATTTCCTTCGAAGATATATAATATAATAAGAACACATAAGAATCAATTGCAAACTTTTTACCATAACAAATTATAGAAGGATTCTCATGAAAAGAAAGTGTACACCATACTAATTTTAAAAGGAGTAAATTTCAACTATTAGCAATTAAAAACATGATTTAATTTTGTTCAAATATCTTTGTCCGATGGAGTAAATGTTACGAAAGGAATTTTCTTTAAATTCTTTTATAGCTACATCTTTATCTCCAAGATTTTCTTTTTTTTTTGTTATTTTTAAACGTTAAACTTTGCATTCCCTTACAAGTTTTATTAGTTATAAATTATAATAAAAATTATATATATAATTGTATATCCGCCGGGCTTGAAACCAAGAAACTAAATCCTGATACTTACAATCTGTTAGAGCAGATTGCGGAAGGATAAGAAAACACAATGGGTCAGGCCTATCTCATAAATTTGTTAGCCTTGTACCTATCTTTAGTGTAGCCTTTAATCAGTCAGGTTACTTGTCATCGAAATATGTATTTTT
Organism: Durio zibethinus; assembly: GCF_047325235.1. Lineage (NCBI taxonomy): Eukaryota > Viridiplantae > Streptophyta > Magnoliopsida > Malvales > Malvaceae > Durio > Durio zibethinus. The sequence goes on from NC_143176.1 coordinate 17,694,593, forward strand.
TTTTTTTATATTCGAGATTTAAAAATTAAATTTTGATTACTAAAATTAAAATTAAGAGTTAATTGCACCAGTAACAGATCACACGACTTTTCAACATCATGTGAAGGAAACTGCAATAGCTTTGCGAGCAAAAGTGAAGGGCGTCTGAAGTTGGTTGCTTGGCTTTTGCCAGCGATATGGTTCAGAGCACCCATCTGTGCCATCAAATAGTACCGATTGGCTCAACTTCAATTATAAAGTAAACAAGTTGTGTTGAAAGGTTGAGCCACCTAAAACATGCTAGGTAACATCCATCAAAAAGGAAAAGACAAAAAAGAAAAAAAAAAAAACTTAAGCATGTTACATGTTGCAATAGAACTGTATATGTCATTGATATTTCCTGACTTTCAGTTAATTTCTCTTGACATTTGTCACTTATAGTTTTTTTTTTTTTTCTAAATTAATTTGAAAGAAATAGGTTGTTCTAATCCTCAGAGTAAGACGCAAATGTGTAGGTTTTTTTTACTCCTTTTGTGGAGAGTTCACCTTATGGATGGTACCAACGAAGAGCTACAAATATCTTAGTCTAAAATCTCTTAATTATTATTGGGATAAACGAAATTATTGTTGATATATAATTTTCAGGATCTAAAATTTTTTTTATTTTAAAATTATGATTTTTTTTATAAAAAAAACTTACACAACAAAATTTATAATAACTTGTTCAAAAAATCTAAAACTTGATATTTAATAACCCAAAGTAATGTAATTGTTGCTAAATTTTAACACAATTTATTTTATTTTATTTTATTCCCAAACAAAAACTTCTTGCGAAAAAGACTAAAAATGAAAATTGAAAAAAAAAAAAGAAAAGAAAATCTTACTCTAATAAAGCTGAGAACCGAACCCTCGAGTCTGATGTACAAAACATTTGAGCTTCAGCCTCGTTCGTAGACAACTCTCCAATGGCCACCGAAAACAAAGCAAAACCCAACACTGCCACAACCAAAGGAAAGAAGAGGAAGCAATATCTTCCCTATAATGTTAGGCCCCCAAACCCAAACTCAACTTCCTCTTTTACTGTGCTGTCTATATTTTTATTTATTTTTTGTATTTTACTTTTTTCTTTTTCTATGCAAACAGAAAGCAGTTAAGAAGAGAGGCGCTTATCCATTAAGGCCTGGGGTTCAAGGTTTCTTTATCACTTGCGATGGTGGCAGAGAACGCCAAGCTGCTCATGAAGCTATCAATGTTATTGACTCTGTATGTTTTTCTTTTCTTTTTATAAATTCATAAAAGTTCTTCTTGAACCCTTTTTTTTTCAATTAAACTTAACTGTCGGATCAGTAACTGATGATTTTCCATCTGGGTATTTGTTTGTAATTCAGTTTCCTTGGTTAGATTTAACTTTTTTTAATTAATGGTTGGTGATTGTCATCTAGGTTTTCGATTAATGTTCAAAGTTTTTTTCTTTTTTCTATATTTATGTATTTTCTTGAAATGGTGCTCCATTTCTTGCTTTGTAGTTCTTTCTCTATATTCAAACCGTATATTGCTGAAATTGCTCTGTTGGAGGAGTCAAGATTTTTAGAAGGGGGTTTTTATGCAATATTAAATTGAATTAGAGTTTTGATTTTGAGCAATTAACTTGAAGTGTAATCTTAGACTCACATTAACTTCTATTAATCTATCAATGATAGACTTGATTTGTGATAACAGTTGTGGCATTGCACTTTAAGCCTGCATCTTTTCACATCTTAGCTGCTCATACTGTTATGGTTTAGTTCTTTTGATAATGTGTTAGTTTGTTTTGAAGTGCATGCTTTTTTTCTGAACCATTAATTAAGACTATGAGGCAGAGCTGATCTTGCTGTTGGTTTACAAATTATGCTTACTATTTTAGAAATGTATGTTAGGAATATGCAGTAGTAACTATTAGGGATTCAGGGTTTGCTTGTGTATACCTGATATATTGTTCTTGCAGCCCCTTTCAGTCAATTTATATACACAATAAGGATGTCAAAACAGCACATCAGTGATAGTGGATAGGAAAAACCATTTTATAGCATGTTTCATAATCTGCTTGCTTTAAAATGTCCAGTTAGTTTTGTAATTAAATGTCTGTTTTTTGTCTCTTGCTGCGTTTAGACCCCAATTCTTTCTCCACCAATTGTAACATATGAATTGCTTATCAAGAAACTTGGGCTCTAATCAAAGATGAAAAGTTGGATCAAGAAGAGAAAATGAAAAGAAAAGTTGGCTGATGTTGCTCACCAAATTGATTGGGAAGATAGCTGGTGACATTCTATTTGTTTGACTGGATACATCTTTCAAAACCTTGTATATGGAGATATTTATGTATTCATTCTCTTGAGAGTAATGAGGTTTGTGAAGAAGAGAGATTATCTCATAGAAGAGTTTTTTAGATTATTGTTTTGGCCCTCTATTCTTGCAGCTGGAAGAGAACTGTTTATAGACACAAATTCGTAATTTAATTTCTTTGGAAGGGAGTGAAATATAAGGAGAAAAAAAGATAGGGAAGATTTTCTTGTTTCGTTTTGCTCATTTTCTTGTTTTTCTTTTTTGGAATTGTTTTTTTAGATATTGTGTTCTTGGTTCTCAATTTTTACATCTTCTATCTAATTTTGGATCTTGATTGTTCTTTTTGGGCTATCATCTTTTGTTTATTTGGCATCATTACAGACAATACCCTGCTCTTAGCATTCTTTCAAATTGAGGTTGTTTAGTGACAAATAGAAAAAGAACTTCTTTTGAGAGAAAAGGATTTTGTTTTACTCCATTTATCTTTGTTAGAAACTTACTTTGATATGAAAATGCTGTCTGTGGGTGTTTTGTAACAACTCATATAACCCACATCTTCCCTTTCCCTAATGGAAAGAGGTTTATTGTCATGTATGGCAGCTGAAAGGAAGTTTCGAAGTTTAGATTGTTTATTTCTATTTTCAAGTTTAGGTAGTTTCCAATGCTCTCCTATGCTATTTGTTTGCGCATTTCCATTATTCTGATTATTTGATTTTCTCACAGTTCTTTGAAGAGCTAGTCCATGGAAAGGATTTCAGAGAGGAACCTGCTGGGTTACCAAATAAGCCTATAAATAAAAAGATTACTTTCTCATATAGTGATGATGAGGCAGATGATGATGAAGAAGAGGAGGGTGATGATGAGGGAGATGAGGAAGGGCAACAGGAAATGATTAAATCAGATACTAGTAGAGAAAATGATGCTAGTCAAGAAAGTCTAACAAATAAAGATTTGGATCATCATAATTTAGATGATGTATGCCATGGAAAGGTAACGGAAGAGACTAATGATAGTAAAAAGGATGGAGGAAATATTGAAAATCAAGCAGATTCTGAGGAGCCACCAGTGAAGAAACAATGCCTCAAAATAGATACATCAAAGTCTGCAACCAATGAAAAAGAGAAATCCATTGATAAGCTTATTGAAGCTGAGCTCACAGAGCTTGGAGATAAGAGTAAGGTTGGTGAGCTATGGCTGCAAAAGTTTGTAATTAATTATGCAGATTAATTGGCTGCCAGAAAGAGGAAAAATACATTTTGAAAAAACATTTTATTAGGGTGCTAGCATACCTTTTTGACCAAAGTTATGTTGTTGGCATTTTGAATGAAATTGAAGCAATAAAGCAATTATTTGCTTATTGGAAACGAAAGTGAAAATAAACTAAAAAAATGCTGATGCTATATTTTCTTGTAAATTTATTTGAATTTAACATAGTATCAATAATGCAAATTACTTAATTGAAGATTTACACATATTTCTTTTGATGCAAGATGGAAGTAGTCCAAATAAGGATGTTCCTCCCATGTTACATTGAACTTCACTAATAAAAATTTAAGACATACTAACTTGTATTTAGTCTGTCAATCGGAAATATGGTTTATCTGATTCTTTTAGTTGTCAACAAATGAGTTATTCATGATTTTTTGTTTGCTACTCTTTTTATTCAAATTCAATTCTCATTCTTAGCGTTGAGTTGCTCAAGCTTTCTTTAAGGAGCTTAGTTCTTGTTATCTCTTGTAAACAAACGGGGTGATGCATGCCATTATTGCATTTTTCTTTTCCTTTTCCAGTTTTTTACTTGATTCTTCTTTCTCTGCATCATGTCCAAATAGAGGCGGTTCCTCAACCTTGATTCTGGTTGTAATGGTGTTGTCTTTGTTCAAATGCGGAAGAGAGATGGGGATCCTGGCCCTAAAGATATTGTGCAGCATATGATGACATCTGCTGCATCAACAAGGAAGCACATGTCAAGGTTCATTATTGGCTTTCATGTTATGTTAAATATACAAAGCACATGCCCATAGGAAATGTCATCTTGATAGTAGCAAGCTAAAATCTTAATGTTTGTGTTATTTAGGTTCATTTTAAGGGTCTTACCAGTTGAAGTAGCATGCTATGCTTCAGAAGAGGAAATTACAATAGCAATGAAGCCTCTAATTGTGCAGTATTTTCCAGTGGAGACACAGAACCCTAAGAAGGTATGGAATAGATGAATCTCATCATTTTCTTTTTCTTTTATTTTGATTTTCAAGCGATAAAATGTTATATTTAGTGCTTCTAAGTGTAAGTTTTCTGTAAAAATAAAAGGACATGTATTCAGATAAGTTAGTTTGGAATGCATAGGATGGAAAAAAAGGTGCACTGAATTCGAACTTGCTTTCTGTAACACATTATTATATTTTAAAAGTTCTTTAAGCATATCTATTGTTTATCTTTCATTGATCCCATTCAGACTGGCTTTAATCAAACTTAGATTTGACACAATCCAAATGCATGATTAATGCATGATCAACACCATTTAAAGGCACAAGTTCTAGTTTCAGCTCAAGTTAGGTTGTTTTGCAAAATGAGAGATGTCACTTAATTTTTCTTTGTTGAGGGAAATGACAATTTGGACCTGTCAAACTTTTTGAATATATGTTGGCAAATCAGGCTGAAGGTGTCATATACCTGCCAAGTGGGTTTTCACTAGTTTGACTTGATAGGAAATTAAAATGTTCTTAGAAATTCTAAGATTGACAACCACGGCTTTAGATTGTGCCGCAGAAGTGTTCATCCAATATGATGTTGTGGACTTCGTGTCTTGTACCATTTGCTTGTTGGGAGATCTGTGCAAGATGGGCCTAAAGCTATACATAATAAAAGGAATCAAATTATTCATGACTTACCATTCAATTCATGTTTCACTTCGGTATATAAAACTAAACTGTCTAAAGTATTTTAAGGTCTTCATTTAGCATGCAAAACAGGTAATTTGAACCGATCTTTTGATGATTTATTCACAGGGTAAATGTCTTGGTATTATTTGAGGGATCCTTTTATCCCCCTGTATCTCTCTATCTTTGAATAAATTATGTGTATAATTGTTAATTTCATTTTGGGTAGTCATATAATGTTTATATTAGATACAGTGCCACCCCCTCAAAAAAAAAAAAAAAAAAACCTTTTGCATCTTTTTTCCTCTATATATAATATATATTAAAAACATTTATAGTATGGAAGAAGGATAAATATCTTACTGTTATCATATATAGATCTGTTTTGTTGCGTCAAGGACCCTACATGAATAACTCTGACAGCATCCTTTTGATTTAATCAAATTGAAAAGTATTATATATGTGCTGGTTTTGTAACTTCTATTCTGTGCAGTTTGCTGTACTGTACGAGGCCCGTGCAAATTCTGGTATTGACAGGATGAAAATTATAAATTCAGTTGCTAAGTCTATACCTGCACCGCACAAAGTTGATCTTAGCAATCCTGATATGACAATTGTGGTTGAAATTGTTAAGGTGAGGACGTTATCTTTTATTTCTAACGTTTGTTCAAATTTGCTTGTTTGCAAGATCACTTAACCCCCCTCGCTGAAAATTTAGTCCAGCCTTCCTTTTCTAAATTATTGGCCAAAAGGATATGCTTAAAGATTGATCATTCTGTGTTGGAGACGATTCAAATGTAATCACTTACTTTAAACTAGCCATGATAATGACAGTTAAAATCAAGGCCAAAAAAATGGTATTTGCTTCTGAAAATTTTAAAGGTGGAGAATATTTCAAAGAGCTGGAGTATTTTAAAATGCCTGAATCTGATTTCTCTTCCACTCTCTAGAGAGTATTTTAAGCAATTCTTCATTTGTTTTCATGCTTCTGCATGTTTTAATTTTTAGGATTTGAATATAAATCGTCATACCTGACTAATCATTTTTCTATGGACTCTATACTCACTGACACAAGATTCACTTGGTTGAAAGGGAGAAAAAATGGTGCTATAGGAGAAAAAATGGTGCTAATGAATCTCACTTGTTGTCTTTGTTTATTGTTTTTATAAAAGCAAATCGCTTGTTGTCGTTTCCTTTTTTTTTTTCCCTTTAAATGCAAATCCCTGTGCATGAAAAATATTTTTTCATTGATTGTTTCTAGATATGCTTTCTGATAGGCAGTTTCATTCTTCTCTAAACTGAATGATATTTTGTCAGACTGTCTGCTTGATCGGAGTTGTTGAGAAGTACAAGGAGTTGGCAAAATATAACCTGAGGCAACTTACATCGCCAAAGCAATAGATGCCGGTTACATTGGAGCTGCAGCGTTTAAAAGTCCTGTTAACACTTACATCAATGCCGGTAGTGATTAGGTTCAATCTCCATCAATTTCAAATATTGAGGATTTGGACTCATAAGGTGAAGTTTTAAGAGATCATTTCCGTTAGGAAGCTAGGTTTAATGGGAGAAAGAGGAGAGTTACCATATACTATGTTGAATTTGGACAACTTTCTCCTATGTTTCATTGAAACGTGGAACGTAAAGCAAACCTTCTCCCATCTTTGGCTATGATAGTTACTTATTGAAAAGCTTCATTGAAACTTTGAAGCTTTTCATTCAATGATTGATATATCTATGATCAAGTTGCCGTTGGTCTCAAATTTAATTTTCAATATCATGAAGCATGTATTGGTTTTCCGTACGAAAAAAGTGCGTTAAATTCCCAAACTCAACAATTCTTGAACATATAAAACTCTACAGGAGATTTGGTACTTCCCAGAACTCTTTTCTTGAACACTGAGAATCAAGTAAAACAATTCAAGTGCTTTATCATTAATTATGAAAAGCATACACTACATAGAAAGACAATTTATGCTTTCCACCTCTTAATCTAGTTATTAAGAGGTTTTGAGTAAGGCATGAAATAGGGGTTTTAATCCCGTCATCCATCTCTTCCTTTCTAAGAGCTTTGCCTTCCGATGAACCAAAAAAAGGACAAATTTTATTCATTTTTTCATTTGTCCAAAGGAAAAAAACATTAAAGGGGTTCTATTAACTTTTTTCCAAAATCATGTTGTTGCCCTTTGATTTCTCAAATTATGCATTAGGAGGTTTGTACAATTTCTGAACCATCTTCCTATATTCTGCAAAAGATAAAAATATTCAAACAATTTTCATCACAAAAACAAAAAGATCTGCTGATAAAACACTAAGTGAAGCCATTCAATCTACAAGGTACCTTGTTGATTGCTCCAAAGTTGAGCTGCTTGGGTGTTCAAAGGTGAGCTAATGTTTGGTTCTGCAAATCAGATTACCAAAGGATTAAAACTATTAAAAAGGGCTTCTCATTGTAGCTCCAGTGTTTTTCAAAAAAAAAAAAAAAAAAGAAGAAACAGAAGAAAGAATACCTCCAAGCAGACTCTGGATAGATAGCAGAATGGTTCTTACATCATATGCAGATGACCATTTATCCTACAACAAATACAAATTATGTCCAAAGACAGGCAATTTTTTCTTTTTTTTTTCTTTCACAAAATTTTGGGAAGTAAAAGAAAAGATTTTACCTGAAGAATGTCCAAGCAAATGTTGCCATAGACATCAACATTAGGATGAAAGCAGGCAGTCTCAAACTTAACCTTTGGAGGCTTAAAAGGGTAATCATTGGGGAATGCAAGAGATAGCCTGTATTCCGTTCCTTCAAATACAGTGTCTTTGCTTCCTGTAATTGTTCCTTTCCAGCAAAATATGTTGTCCTCTTCAGGGAATGCTGATACTCCAGAATCTCCACTCATCTACTCATTAGTAATAAATTTAAACAATATATTTAGAAAACTTTAGGACAAAACCCTTAATCACTAAACAAACAATGCACTAATTTCGTTGTTTTTAAGAAGGAAAATATTAAAAACAGACAGTAGAGTTCTTACCATCAAAGCCATCAATTCAGATTGCAACCTGTTGACAAGAAAACATAAAAGAGAGATTCAGACACAGAAAAAAACGAGATAAAACACAAAAACTATGAAAGGGAAATTCCTATTTTTGTTTTAAAAAATAATCATTAACCCAAAAAATTGAAACAAACACTTGATCCAAGCTTGACCAAATGGTTGCTACTCTTGGACTTCCTCGAATATACCAAAACAATTTCAAAAGAAAAAAAAATCTAGCATTCCATTCCACCTAGTTAAGAAACAAAATCCAATGTAAACAAAATAACAAAAAAAAAAAAAAGTAAGATGCAGAACCACAAGAAAAGAGAAAAAGAAAACCTTTTAAGAACTGATTGAGAATCAACAGTCTTAGCAGTGGGGGCAGGCTGTTTTGTTCCAGTGCTGGTGGCCACTGGTGTGTTTCCTTGGTACCCATTAACGGTTGCCATTTCCTTCTTTTTCTTATTATTGATTCATCCAAAAGAAAAAAAAAACCAACAAAAATCAGCAAACAAAATAAAAAGCGAAAATTTTGAAGCACCCAAATCAAAAGACTTAAAAAGAAAGGAGCAAATGGGTATAAGAAGAAGAGATGCAAAAATGGGTTTTTTCTTTTCTTCTTCGTAGACGGATGTTTTCGAGAGATAGAGATAAGAGAGAGAGCTTGAGGGGGGATTTGGTTTTAAGATGTTGTGAGGGAAGACGCAAACGACGTCGGTTTATTAAGGTTTGAGTGCGTTGAGAAGTGGGGGAATTCAAAATAGAGTTTATTCAGATTCCAAGTGTATTTTTCTCATCTCCAACGGCTAGTTCATATTTTTCATATTTTTTCATATTTTTATCCTTTTTCTGCCCCTTTTGTTTTTTTTTTTTTTCTTTTACCTTATAGGTTCCTATCAAATAATGATGAAAAAAAGTGAGTGTTTGATAAGGGAAAGTAAGATTATTTTTGAAAATTTAATTTTATTATCCGATACATTTTCGATGATATTAGATATATGTATTTGATTCAAATGAATAAAATCTAAAATTTTTATATTTGATTATATGAATGTAAAGTTATTTACAATGATATTTTTTACTAAATTATTTTTTAAAACAAATGGATAAAACATGAATGAATGAATGAAGTTATTTTTCTCTATACAATAGCATAATACTAAACAAATACATATACAGCTCTTTATATCATCAAACTATTCCAATATAAAATTTATACCAAAATATTAGGATAATCATGTAGGATTTTAATATAGATCATGCAAATACGTAACTAAAAGAACTAGCCAATTACATCGACCAAGCAACTATTTATTGAACAAAAAGTTTAATCCTACATAAGAAGTTATTCAAATTTACAACTAAATTGTTTTTTAAAATATTAAAATAACTTTTTAATGTACAAAATAATCAAAGTTGCGCAAACTCCAATAAAAAATCTCAAAATTAAAACTTTATTATAAAAGTAATGAACTGCACATTTGTAGTTCTTAATGATATAATTTGAAATTTTTTGAGATATTCTTTTTATTGCTCGATCTCATTTAGTATCCAATACTCTAAAAATGCAACCTCTAAAAGAATAGAGTTTTTTAGTAAAGGTTATGATTTTTACTAAAAATTTATATAATTCTCACTCATTTTTTTTAGCAAGAGTCAATATGACTCTTATAAACTCTTGCTATAAGTTTTTTCGTTAATTATATATGATAAAGATAAATACAACTCTCATTAAATCTAACATTTAGCAAGGGTTAAAAAAACCCTCACTAAATATAAATAATTAGTGAAGGTTAATGTGTAGCATCACTAAATATGAAATTTATAGTGAAAGTTAATTTTGCCTTTCACTATATCTTTTGCATTTAATGAAAACTTTTATTGACCTTCAGTTAAAATTTTTACTTTTAGTGAAGGCTTATTTTGATCATCATTAAGAATTGTAACCTTCATTATGATACTTTTCATCATTTAGTGAAAATATTTAAGACCTTTATGAAGAATACTTAATTATGTAATGGACATATATATTTCTTATATTTGTAATTCTTATTCTAAACAAAATATAAATAAATAATATTTGTCCAAAAAATTATTACATAAAACCAAATTAGCATTCACATATACCAATTCCAAACAATATACAAACATCTCTTGGATATATCAATTCTTTTTTAGTGCTTTATAGTTTTTATCTAAAAAACTTAGATAGGTTAGCAAGACAACTAAGCAATACATAGTCAAAATCATCTGATGTCGATAAATATTCTTTTTTGCGAGAAATGCCTTTTTTGTAGCAAAAACTCCAATGAGTTTTTATAAAAGAAAAAACATGTATAACGAAATAAGAATGACTAGATACTAAACATTTATGAGTTTGTTGAAAATAGATAAAACAAATATATGAAGATAAAAGTAGCCTACAAAAATGAAAGTATATAGATAAAGCTTAAAATAGCCATATGAAAAAATTTTCAATTGCTTCAATAAACCATGTAAAACATGCAAGGATTTCTAAAAAATGGACATAATCAAGAAGACCATCAAGAAAATAATATATGTAAAAAATTATATAATTACAGAAAGCCTTACTATCTGGATGAGCAACTAGGTAGGCATCCCAAGTGGTGATTCTTTCTACATAAAAAATTCATACAAATGTAAATATAAGAAATAACTAGAGAAATATTGATTATACATAAATTAGAAACCTTCAATATTACTAACAAGAAGATAATAAGATAAAAGCTAGAGGTGGCATGATTATAGGACAAAGATTAAAACCTAATCCTACTTCCAACTTTCACATCTAAATGCATTTTTCAGGCTACACATCAATGAGACGGGGTTACCCATAAAAACTAACAATAATTATAAATGACACAAAATGCCAATAAGAATCCCTTCCTCATATCATTTCCCTCTATCACCACTTCTCAACTACTACTCAACTCATTTTAAAGAAAAGAATCATTTTGTAGGTTGAAATTCTTAAGGTAAAAAATGAAATTCCATAAGATGAAGCCATTGTTAAGCATTAAGCAAGATTTTAGTAAGGTTCAACTGTTTGCAGTGTTTCCCTGTATGAAATCCTACATTTGAAATAACTAGCCAAGAATAAACCAACTTTTATTTACAAAATCTAACAAACTTTTATTTGGATCTTTAATATTGGTTCTATTTTATCTTTTTATTACATTATTCTGTTAACAATTGTTCAAATATTCAATAAAATATCATATAAATGAAATACTTTTGTAAAGGTCAACTTTGGATCCTCACGTAAAATACTAAATTAGTGAAGGTTATATGTGCCTCATACAAAAAATAACATTTAGAGAAGGTTAAAACATACTATTCACTAAAAATTTATTCCAATGAAGGTTCTTATTGGCTTTCACTACACAAGAGCTTTTAGGAGGGTCAATGTGCAACTCTCACTAAAATTTTTGCTAAAACAAGCTTTTCTTGTAGTGATCATTTTGGTCCTTATATATTTTGTAGTAGGCACCAAGATAATCTAAAGGCTAATTAAGCACTACTATTGTGGTTAGAAAAATTTTAAGTTAAAAAAAAAAGCATGTTTAATAAAGTATGATAAGAAAAGTATGGTTAGAAATTTTAAATGTTTAGTATTATAGGAAAAAAATTGTTGTGAATAATTGAAATGTCTTAAAAGACTTTTTGGTTTGGGTTGGAAAACCAAACTTTTAAACTGAAAAACCAAATTTTTTGTTGTTAAGCATTATGTTTGGATAAAAATAGCTTTTGAATGCAAAAGTTACTTTCAATAGCAATGCTAAACGAAGATTAAGACTTATAATTTAGCTTTTTCCTACATATTAAAAGTACTCTAGTTACATTTGTTGAACACAATGTAATATTATCCTACCATTTTCAAAAAAACAAATCCATATATTGACTTGCTAATAAGGTATTGTCTTAATGGTAAGGAGTAGGCCTTAAAACATTGGAGTTTTACGTTCAAATTTCATTGTGTATGGTAGGAACGGATCCAAAGCTTGTGCTAAAATGTTCATAATCACCCAAAAATTTTGAAAAACAAAAAAGAAAGAAAAAAAATTCCTTGGGCACCTCCAAAATTTTCTTTTAGATACTCTTTCTGTCAACACAATTGGTAAATCTATCAATAGTTCTTTGTTGAATAATTTTTTAATTACATATATTAAAACGGATATATTTAATATTATTAGCAATGATGCAATGGCTTTTTTTTTTAAGATATGAGAACTCATTGTGGACAATTGTAATAACATAATAATATATTATTTCAAAAAAATTTTTACAATTGTTTTATATACTATAAATGGATATCCTTGAAAAAAATTCTAGACCCACTAATAGTATGTGGATTTGGTTCAATTTTATTTGGGATTTATCTAGTTATATTTTAGTTTGTTATATCTTGTACTTGTAATTTCATAAAAAAAAACTTAAAAAAAACATAATAATCATATCAAGTAATATGTTTTGATCTCAAATTGGGATGTCAACAAATAGGATATGGGGTGGGTAAAGCATTCCCATTCTCATTGTCAAATTTTTATATTATACCCATCCCATTATACTTGATAATTTCAGACACGACATGATGATGCAATACAAAAATGACACAAAAAAAATGTATGTGTTTTAAAAAATCATGTTTCATATTTATTCATGTTGACACAAATTTTGATATTGCACAATTCATTTCTTATATATGTTGACACATTTAAACATATGTAAGATACGAAAAATACATTTAAATAAAACGTGTCACAAAGATACATGTTTAATTTAATCTTATCATACAAATATATGTTTAACATGTTTAACACTTTTAACACATTTTTTTATATTTATTTTAATTTAATATAACCATATAAAGATTATTTTAATTTTTAATCTTTTAATTATAATACTTAATTAGCTATTTAATATCATATAAAAATTATTTTAAACATTTAATTATGATACTTATTTAAAAATTATTATAAAATTATTTTTATATTAATAATATAAATACAACATAAATATTAATACTAGTCTTATACATCATTATTTTATTCTTTTATATTTAGTAATTCATCATTTTGAATTCGATACTAAAACCTAATCTAGTTATGTAATATATGTATTAAAATTTAAATATATATTAAATACATATTAAATGGTATCAATTTTTTTTAATATGCAAGTATTTTTTTATATTATTAATATGCCTAGTTTATCAAATTATAAATGATGGATAGTTTACAGTTATTTATTATTTTAGTCGTGTTTTTGTATATGTTTGCGTTAGTTATGTCTATTTATGTATATTCGTGTTAGTCATGTCTATTCGTATATATTTATGTTATTCATGTTTATTCATGTTGTGTTTAAATAGATTAATTGTATACGTGTTAATTGTATCGTGTCGTGTATAACACGTATAATAAACGTGTAATGTTCATATTTAAGATTTAAACACATTTTGTAATTCATGTCATGTTAGTACTTTAATAAATTGTGTCATTACACGTGTCAAACACGATAGAAACATGATACAAAAACACGAATTGCTAGGTCTACATCCCATACCCATAGCTAATGAGTATTTCAAATCTATCCACATTTTCATTATTATAACATATAAATTTGTAGACTTACTGCTAAACATAGACTAAAATAGTCCCCACCAATCTTTTTTGTTAAGGTGTAATTAGTCACTTGACAGAATCTGTCCCATTTGAAAAGGAGTCCTAAGATTAACTAAGGTATCTTTAAATAGTAGATTCTTGTCCATAAAATCAAAATTTAAGTCTAAAAGTATAGTTATGTGTGAAAAATGTTATAACACACTTGCAACATCCATTCAAAAGATATTACCATTCTGATTTCAAGTTATCTAAGCCTTAAAACATATTTAAATTTGACCAAATAATTTAATATTGGAATTTTTCTTTAAATTACTCCAATATGGTGGTAATAGTTTAAGAATATTTTCTCACTTTAAAAGTATTCGAAGAGACTATTTGTCACACTTTGAAGAGGCTCTGTCATCATATTCATTTAATTTTGCTTCTAGAAATAAATACCTATAAACCAAATTTATAGTCAGAAATATCTTCCAATCTGTTGGTAAGACTTTCTGTTGAAAATTATTCTCCAATCTATTTATAGGATTTTATGCAAAAAGATATAAAAAATATTATTTTATTATTATTTTTTAAAAAAAACTTGATTTTTTTAAAGAAATTATAAAACTTTCCAATATTTTGATAAAACCTTATTTTATATATAAAATATTGGCCCTCTAATATGTTAGTAAGGCTTTTTATTTTTTTAATAAAAATGGGTTATAAGGTTTTTCAATATATTAGTAAAACCCTATTTAAAAAAAAATAATTACTTTCCAATCTGTTAGTAAGGCTTTTATTTGAAAATATGTTTATAAAAATAGATTTAAAGAATAATAGATAATCAAATAAATAAACAAATAAAATAGTTAAATAAAATAAAATAAAATAAAATAAATACTTGAAGTTGGCTCCGCTAAGCAGCTGGGTTGTGCAACTTACTAGAATAAATTCTTACAATTTCAAATTTCGTAAAAACTTTCAAAAAAAAAAATACTGCTAGAAATCATATCTTTTTTTCTAAATGATTTTCCTCTCCTTTTTTTTATCAAGAGTTTTCGTATAATCTTTTTCTTCATCTTTATTCTTTCTTTGCCTTAGAACAATTTATAGGGACTTTTTAGTAAGAAATTTTAAGGTTCCATTGATTATCAAGGATTTTCAAAGATTTTTTAGATTCTTTTAATTTAGGTAAAATCAATTTAAGAGAAATCTCAGCTTTGATGCTTTGTGATCTTTTTTTTTTTTTATTTAATTTCCTATTTCATGCAGGTTAAGAAAAATTTTCAAAAATTCCTCTTTGTTCAATTCTAGTAAAGGATTTCCAAAAAATTTTGTTTGATTTTCTTTTCTTTCTTTTTTATTCATTTAGTTTTTATTAAAGAATAAACAAACAAATAAAAATAAAAATAAAAATAAAATATTTGTTAGGGTAAAGCCCACATCAAAGTAACATACATTGGGCGTAAAACCCAACAATCTTGACAAAATTGAAACTAAGAATTTAGATGCACACTCCGGATGAAATGGCATGTCTATAGTTACCTTGCTTTGCATAGTCCTATGAAACAAAAATAATGCAAAGACATAGACAACCATTGATTCTGATTCAACTCAAGCAATTTTAAAAGGATGTGATCTTTGAAAAATTTTAAAGAGTTCCTCTAAACAAAGGCATAAAGCTTAGAAACTCTGATAGCTCCTCTAAACATAAGTTCAACAAATTAAACTCCTCTATACAGAGGTAAACAAATTTAAATTATGAAATGGACTCCTTTATACAAAGGCTAAATAACTTTAAAATAAGAAATGGGCTACTCTATATAGAGACTAAACAACTTTAAAATAAATAACTTTAAAATAAAAAATGGGCTCCTCTATATAAAGGCTAAATAATTTTAAAATATAAAATGGGTTCCTCTAAATAGAGGCTAAAACAACTTTAAATTAAGAAATGGGCTCCTTTAAGCAAAATAAACAACTTTAAAATATGAAATGGGCTCATTTATGCACAGGCTAAATAACTTTAAAAACTTTAGATAGAAAATGTCAAAAGACATCCATTCATCTAGGTTCAGAAAAATTTTAGCTTGAAATCCAAAGATTCACAATTTGAAACTTCAAAGGTCACAAACTGCAAAAATTAGCAAGCTTTCATAATAAAAATTAAAAAATTCCAATACTCCAAGATTCGCAAAAAATTCGTAATGATTTCAAAATTCACCAAAAGTCAAGATTCGCTAAGGTTTGCAAGAATTTCAAGTTTCACAAAGATTCCAAAAGTTTGTAAATAATTCAAGATTCTCAAAGGTTCCAGATTCACAAAAATTCTAAGTGTGGCAGAGGTTCCAAATTCATAAAGATTTCAATTTTCCCAGAGGTTCTAGATTCGTAAAAATTTTAGATTTGCAAAATTTTTTAGATTTTCAGAGGTTTCAGATTCACAAAAGTTCCAAGTTTTACAAAGTTTCCAAGTTTCACAGAGGTTTCAGATTTGTAAGAATTTTAGTTTCACAAGAATCCAAAAATTCGAAAGAATTTTCAAATTCAAAAGAATTTAAATTCGTAAGACTTCAAAGATTCACAAGACTTTCATATTTGCAAGGATCTAAGTTTCGTAAGAACTTCACATTCGCAAGACTTTAGGTTCCCAAGAGCTTTAGGTTTTCAAGAATTTTAAGTTCACAAAAACTTCAGGTTCACAAAAATTTAAAGTTTACAAGAATTTAAGGTTCGCAGAAATCTAAGGTTCGTAAGAATTTTCAAATTCGTAAAAAATTCAACTTTGTCAATATAAAGATTCGCAAACTACAATGTAAGATTCAAATATTCACATTCAAATGATTTTTGTTAGTGATTCACATGCAAAATTCAAAATTTCACATTTGAAAATTTTATGAATTCACATCAAAGGTTTCAAAGTTCACCTTCAAAATTCAAATATTCTCATTTGAAAGATTTTAAGGTTTCACATACAAATTTCAAAGATTCACATTGGAAAAATTTTAAGAATTCCTATCCAAAATTTCAAAAATTCTCGTTCGAAAAAATTTTAAAAATTCACATATAAGGTTTCAAAGGTCCTTTTTCAAAAACTTTATAGCTTTACATTTAAAGATTCTCATTTGAAAAAATTTTAGGGTTTTGCATCCAAAATTTCAAATATTCTCATTTGAAAAACTCCTTTAAACAAAGGCTTATAACTTTAAAAGTTTTGAAAGTTTTCCTTATCCAAATATCTCAACATAAAAGATCTTCTTCATTCAAGGAATTAAAAGTTAAACATTTTCTCCTAACAAAAACAAATGTCATGCTAATAATGCAAATGCCTTTTAAATGATGCAAATGCAACAACCTATATTCTTATTGAATGATGCAAATGCAAATGTCATATAATGATTCCAATGTTCGCTACATGATGTAAATGCATGCCCCAATCATAATGCAAATACAATTATCAAGGATTTAAATACAATGTAAAGACAATGCATGCAATGCAAATATCACTAAATCAATGCCATGAAATTTCAATTGTGGTAACAAGGCTCTTAAGACTCCACCATTCCTTTTTAGCTTCTCAGTACTAATCATTTCAGAAACAATTTTATGAACTGATCCATATTATTTTTCTCATCTAATCCCAACTCACAAGTTTTATCGACCAATCTATTATTGTATTCATCATTAGGTCACCTCATTTGCCCTTTTCAAATGATTTTCTTAGCTTATTTTCACTTATATCATCTTAGGTTTCTTTCAAAAAAATGAAAAAAATCTTTTACGAACATTGTCATTCATTTATTTATCATCATTCTAATTCATGACAAATATGATACATTTTGCCATTTCATTCAAGGGATGCAAACTTGGTAAAAAACAAGAAAAAAGAGTTTTCATTAAAGGAAATCTAGTCAAGAAAAAATCAAGGATGAATAAAAGTAAAGTATTGTGGAAATGGTGTATTAACATATATAATAATGATTGTTTAAACAATTCTGAACTCTAACTCTTAATTCTTTATCAAAATCACATTCCATCGATATTCTTAAATTTTGAGCCAATTATCATCCATATTCTTAGGATCCTCAAATGAAGTTATTTTCTCAAATCTTTACTTTTATTTAAACCATTTTTCGGGTGTTCAGCTTAAGTTTTCTTTTTTTTCTTTTTTTTTTCCATATATTTTTCTAATCTTTTCTTTTCATTTCTCTTTTCTCTTTATTTTATCAATGACACTTTGATTAAAATCCCAAACAATCTAATGGCAAACCTGCCTTGGCTCAATTTATGATTTTCCAATTTGATTAAAATAAATTTTTAAAAGACGTAATGTAAGCTAAAGTGAATGGTTATGAAAAAAATGGATAAAATAATCTCAAAATGTATTTGAAGGGGTAATCAAACCAATGATCATTTCTTTCCATGTAAAGCATCTTGATATTTTACCCCATCAATTTTTTTTTATTTTTTTCATTTTTTATCATTTTTCAAGAAAGATTTAAGCTTAAAAGAGCTTTGTTCTTAAAATCACTAAGGATCTCAACTTTTCAAGCTTCTCAAATTGTGCCCTCAGTATGGGGGTGATTATTGGTTAATGTTCTTTGAAAGAAAATTTTAACAAGCTCCAATGGGGTTATAAGGGATAAGTTTACTTTTTTTATAAAGGATAGAAGAAATATGTTCATTTCTCATCTTAAATATGAATACTCTAAATAAAGAACATTCATTGACCAAAAACAAAGATTGCATTTGGAATCAACTTCATCTTTTAGTAAGTGAAATTCTTTGCCAAATTTATGTTCTTTTATTCAACAATTTTAATGAATCAACAATCTCAATTTATCAACATGAGTGATGTTCTCAAAATGGAATCCTGAATTGTTGTCATGATTGTCTAAACCTTCATTATATGAAATTTAAGAATAGATATAGGAAAAGATGTAAAAAGGTAAAAACGTATGATGGTAATTCACATAAAAAAAGGTGTTATGAAAATGCATCATATTTGTCACTTTTATTAAAATAATAAAAACTAAAATGAGATTCAAGTACATAAAAAAAGTGCATTATTTCAAGAAAATCCTAAAATGACAAGCACTTCAAATCAACATTCCCACAATTATGCTTTTATGTGATCAAGCAAAAGGTCTTTGTTGACATTTAGCTCTCATAATTCATTTAAGCTTACCGAGCCTGCTTAAATCAAACTTTGCATCTTATGCTTGAAAGCAAGGTAAGTTTCTATAAAGTGACCTACATTCTTATTATGGTAATCCTATATGGTATTAACATTGTACCATTTAGGACAGAAAGCTTCAATGGTTTAAAAAGAACTAGAGATTCCAAGTCATTCTTAACCAAATTTGGTAATATCTCAATGTATGTTATAGGGATAGGATCAATGTGACCACTTGCTTGATGTTGGCCTTGAAACTAGTGTACCAATAAAACTAGGCCTATATGCAGGTGCTTGAAAAACTAATTAATAAGGGTTTAGGGAGATGTTATTCATGTTTCGGTAATGAGGCTGGTAAGGGAGTTGTGCACTAATATTGATTATAAAATAGTAAGCAGGATGAACATATGGTGGATATGGAGTATAACCTCTAAATTGTTGCCTCTCAAAACTTACCGCTTGGGATTTAACTTCTTTTTTCTTAGGCATCCCATTTTTTTTGTCACTGCTAGCCTCTTCTTATTCAAGCTTGTAACTTTTAATGTCATTTTCAATAATCTCTCATGAGATCACCATATCAGTAAAATTTTTTGTTATATTTCCTATCATCTTTTCATAATAAGATACTTTTAAGGTGTTTGCAAATAAGATAGTTATTTTTTTTATCAAAGGAGGTTGAACTTGAACAGTCATATCCCTCTATCATTGGGCATATTCTTAGAAGGACTCCATTGTTTACTTCTTCATACTTTAAAAAAAAAAAAAATAATCAGGAGCTATATCTATAATATGATGGTATTGGTTGATAAAAAAATAGATCAAATCTTTTTAAAATCAAGTATGGGTCCTGTCTAATTGGATATACCACCTTATAGTAGAACCAGTTAAATTGTCTTGAAATATATGCATGAGTAACTTCTTATTACTAGTGTAAATCACCATTTTATGATAGTACACAGTAACATGCAGGATGAGATATTTTGTACTGTCATATTTTTCAAACTTTGATACCTTAAACTTTGAGGGTATCACCATATCTGATATCAAACAAAGCCTAACGACATCTATAGAACCGTAAAAATCGATACCTTTCATAGCTCATATCTCTCTTTGAGCATGTTCGTCATGTGATCAGTTTTAAAGTCTTTTAAACTTTCAACTGTTTTCAATTTTAACCTTTTATTCTCCTTTAGGTCATTTAAGTTAGAGACCAAGATTGGCTCTACTATCTTTTCAATGAAGATAGGATTAGTAAAACTTTGAAATTATCTCTGAGTTGGTGTAAATGACATTTCTGTGTAAGTATATCTTGTAGGGAATGTGAATTATTGCAATGAAGTGCCTTAAGTGGACTAGGCTTGAAGTGGGCCATGACTAGAAAGATACAGAGGATCAACAATATCCTACAACAAATGGTTATTAGGTCTGACATCTTCTTCTACAGTTTTTTCTTTATTCAACTTTTCTAATGCTTCAAGAATTTTATTCAACTCTCCTTTAATTTCTTATGAAGCTTTTTCTAACTTCTCAATACGGTTTGCATTTTCTTGCTCTATTTGTTTGACTCGAGCTCAGATGTTATACTTGCGGTGAGTTTGTCAAGCTATCCTTAAATCTTGATTTACCATAATTATGGTGCATATTTAGAGTGATGTTTATGGAATCGTCCAATTATGCATGAGATTGATGCAAAAATGCATGAATGCAATAAGAAGGATTTACTAATGTAAATACATGCATATACAATAAAAGAAAAGGGTTAGTAAACATGATATATATAAAGAATAACATATACAAAAAACAACATAAAGGGTTAGTACGCAAATACAAAGAAAATATATAAATTTACAAGCAGAATAAATGTCTTACCATATGTTCTATTTAGGATTTTCTAACATAAAGGAAGGAATGACTTTATTTTAGGTTCGAACCCTTAAGGTTTATTTACATACTAGGTTTAAAGATTTGACAGTCTAAGAGTTTTCAAATCGTTCCTTACATCATTGTCTATTATAAACTAGTAAGGCACCTTAATCCTCATCCATTATGAGCAACAAGCAAAAAGAGTTCAATTTGAGTGGGATTTTTTTGCTAGCCCATGCGAAGATATAAAATCTCATGAAGTCATAGGTACTTTACTCCTTCTTAAGGGACAGAATTCAGGTGTAGAGCTCAAGTTATATATGTGCAAATGAATGACAGATATATAAATGAATAAATAAATAACCAAATAAAATACAACAAAGGAAAAAATCTTAAATTTATTAAGTTAGGCTTAGGTAACAAGAAATTATTTATTGGTCTAACTCTCGATATCCCCATGAGAGTCGTCAAACTATCATAACGTATAGATCTATGGACCTACAACTAGACATAGCCTAAAAGAGTCGTCACCAATCTTTTTGTTAAATTATGATTGGTCACCTAATAGAATCTATCTTATTTAAAAAGAAGTCCCAAGATTAACTATAGTATCTTTAAATAGTAAATTCTAATCTATGAAACTAAAATTTAAGTTTGAGAGTACGGTTATACGTAAGAAAGGTTATAGCACCCTCACAACACCTATTCAAAAGATAGTACTAGTCTGATTTTAAGTTATCCATGCCTTAAAACATATTTAAAATTTACCAAATAATTTAATATTAAAAATTTTTCTTAAATTACTCCACTATGTTGGTAATAATTTAAAAATATTTTTCTTACCTCAGAAGTATTTAAAGAGACTATTTGTCACGCTTTGAAAAGGCTCCATCAACGAATTCACTTAATTTTGCTTCTAGAAATAATTACCTATAAACTAGGTTTATAATCAAAAATATCCTTTAATCTGTTGGTAAGATTTTTTTGTTGAAAATTATCATCCAATATGTTGGTAGGATTTTATACAAAAAAATATATATTATTTTATTTTTTTAATTTGATTTTTTTATGAAATTATAAGACTTTCAAATATGTTGGTAAAACTTTATTTTGGAAATAAAATAAACTAAAGTTGGCTCGACTAAGAGGCTGGGTTGCGTGGCTTACTAGAATAAATCTTTATAATTTTAAATTTTGCAAAGAATTCCAAAAAAAAAAAAAAAAAAAAACTACTACATGAAATCGTATCTTTTTTTTTGAATGATTTTTCCTTTCCTATTTTCTCAAAAGTTTTCGTATAATCTTTTTCTTCATCCCCGTTCTTTGTCTACCTTAGAACAATTTATAAAGATTTTCTAGTAAAAAATTTTAGGGTTCCATTGATTGTCAAGGATTTTTAAAGATTTTTTAAATCCTTTTAATTTAGGTAAAATCAATTTAACAGAAACCCTAGCTTTGATGCTCTGTGATTGTAGGCACCCCATTTTGTCTGAAAATATGTTTTTGAAATTAGGCTTCAACCATAATTGAGAGATTTTTTTGATTTAATTCCAAAATCAATTGTCGTTAAAAATGATGTGGAGAGATTGTTGGGATTTAATTTTATAATCAATTCACATTAAAATGATAAAGAAAGATTTTTGGGGTTTGATTTCAGAATCAATTCTAATTAAAACAGAAATCAAATAAAATCATAGATTAAAGGGGAATTGATTGAGTATGAATTCTTATATAAATCTGTGATCAAAGTAGGGGGAGATGAAAAAAGATCCCAAGTGCCCTCTAGCCAACCGAGACCACTCTCCAACACCACTACCACTCGTATCCTTTTTCTCTGTATTCCTTCCTCCAAGATGGTCCACTAGCCATGGTTTCGAATGAGAAAATGTTGAAGGTTAAACAAATGCTGGTTTTCCTGATTTTGGAAATTAGGATCATTTTCCATTCGGTGATAATAAGGGTGACAATGGGAGGTGCCATCCATGAAGCTGAATTCCACAGAACTGACGCCTTTATGCATCAAACACATAGTATAGTCTGTGATGTGGAACCCAGAATAGAAGATGCTGAAATTCAGGGTCAAACTGGTGAATTTACTCCATATCCTGGGTTGATGGATGAAGTTGTCCTTGATGAAATAAATAAGGAAAACCCTTATGGTGACAGCCAAAAAATGCTATCTCGTTCTCTAGGAGGGGTTGACAGTGGTTCGAAAGTTGATGGTTTTGCCAAGATAGAGTCTGTCGAAGGTGGTGAAAAGATAATCCAAAGCTTCAGACTAGTTCCAAATTACAGTGCTCGTCCTTCTCTTTCTTGCAATGCTTATTTGTACTTTGGTGATGAAACATTGAAGAAAGAGGGCTGCTAAAAGGAGAAAGCAATTATGAAGAGGCTATATAATTTGATCCAATTATTCATTACAACCAGTACTGCCCCTGGGTGAATGGAAATGTTGCTGCTGCTGGCTGTAGTAGCTCTGGCTCTGGCTCCAACACAAGTGCTGATGTTGTTGCATTTTGTCGATGGCAGCTGACCTTGGGTACGCTGGATGCCCTGCGATCACTGGATCATATTCTTGTGCAGACAGTGCAGTCTGAGTTAGCGGCATCATTGTATAAGGATGATCACAAAACTTATGGTGAAAAGCTCCTTCGGCAATTCCGGTTGAAATGGGTATCAGCAGTACAAATTATGGATGAACTTTCCTGGTTGAAGTTTGAAGTTTTTTTGCTTGAATCCGTCAACCCACGTGAAAATTCGTGCTTCAAGTTTGACCTAATCGAATTTTTTTTTTCATTTTATTTTTAATTTTAAGTTTTTATTTCATTTTTATTATTTATTTTATTTTGCTGATTTTTTACTAAGCAATTCATTATTTATTAAATATTTTATAAAAATTTCTTTTATTACTTTATTTTTGAATAACAATAAAAAAATAAAAGAATATTTTCAAATAAATTTATGAATTCCATCAAACTATTAGAGAATTTTCATGGATTTAAAATTTATAAAATCTACCAAACTATTGAAAAATTTCATAAATCAATTTTTTTAAAAAATAAAAAATAATAATTTTTATCGTCTAAAATATTAGAGAATTATTTCAAATTAAGTCTTACCAAACTATCGGGATACTTAATAAAATTCTCAAAAGTTTTTACAGATCTTTTTATAATAAAACCTCACCAAATTATTGGAAGATTTGCTTCAAAGTAAGTTTTACCAAATTATTGGGGAGACTTATTGATTTTCTTGAATAAGACACTTTAATAAATCTGACGACAAAGTCACTTTAGAGTGGGACCTTAGTCTCAATGAATACTTCTAAGGTGAGAGAATTATCTTAAATTGCTACCAAACTATTGGGATAATTTTAAGATTAATTTTTAATATTTAATATTTTGATAAAAGCATAAACATTTTTTAAGGCTTGGATAATTTGGAATCAAAATGGTATCATTCTTGGAATGGGCGCTGTAAGGGTGCTATAACTTTCTTCACGCTTAATTGCACTCCCAAATCTAAAATTTGATTTTGCAGATCAGATTCAATCAGGTGGCCAATGACACCTAAACAAAAAAAGACTGATGACAGCTCCTCTAATCCATGTCTAGCGATAGGTCTACGGATCTATACATTATGACAGTGATCCTTTTTTATTTCATTTCCTATTTCATGTAGGTTAAGAAAAAAAATCTCAAAAATTCCTCTTTGCCCAATTCTTGTATAAGATTTCCAAAAAATTCTATTTGATTTTCTTTTCTTTCTTTTATGTTTATTTAGTTTTTATTAAAGAATAAATAAATAAATAAATAAAATATTTGTTGGGGCAAAGTCCACATCAAAGTAACATACATTGGGCTCACAACCCGACAATCTTGATAAAATGAAAACTGAGAATTTGGATGCACACTTCAAATGAAATAGGATATCTACACCCATTCCTACGGATATTTAATAGGTTTGGGTAATTCCCGTACTTATAACGTTTAAAAAATAAAAATAAAAGTTTATTTTTTTAGCTTTTGTTATTTTATTTTGCACATTTATATAATTTTTATAAATATATTAATATATATTTTTAAAATAAAAATATATTAGTTCTAATTAATCAAAATAATAATTTATATTATTTAATAAAAATTTATTTACTAATATATATATATATATATATGGGGTATAGGTATGGGTATGGGATCATTGTTACATTACTCGTCCCCGTATTAGATAAAAAAAATTCTAAAATCATACCCATCTTCATCCCAATCCCATAGTATAATATACATCCCCTCCCCATTTAAATAAAATGTCGGATTCTCTATGGAATATGAGTAAGATTGACATACTTAATTTCAAAGAAAAATTGACTACAGGAACCTTAAGTTTGGTAGAAGTTATACTTAACCTCTTAGCACTTAATTTGATAAGAAGGAAATAAAATGTTTAACTATTAACTTAAGCCAACAAGACTTTGATTTAGTGGCAAGGAGGAGTCCTTGAAACTCTAAGGTTCCAAGTTTAAGTTTCATTATATGTGGGCTTGTTTTAATTTTATGTTGAATTTATTTAGTTAAGTTCTAATTTATTGATTAATTTATTTGTTTGATTATTTAGTTAATAATTTTGTTTTAAAAAAATATAGTAGAAGTTGCAAAAATTTCACTCAAAAAAAAAAAAAAACTGAAAGTATATATGATAGGAAATAAAAGAAGAAAGGAAAAAAAGAACATTGCATTGCATACGAAATTGATGTATTTTCTTAGCAATAATCATAACTTGTGTAAAACATATTTTTTTATTAATTGAAAATATAAATTTATAATTTAAGGAATTAAATATAGTCCGTAATAAATTATTGGATATCCATTAATCCATATGCTTTGTTTTTATGCCATTGGATCGAACACAGCAGAAGTATTATTAGTTGGGTTGATGGGAAGGAAAAAAAAAAAACTAAAAGGTTAGCCGTTTGCCACAAATAAGATAAACCGGCTGGGAATCTAAACAAAATTAGTCTCAAAATTAAAACCAGGAACCATGCACATGAACACTGCTAGCCAGCTGGAAGACAGTAGTATATATGTAATTCCTTTAGTGCTAAAAAGTACTAGGTGGTAAGAAATAATTACCGACAAGAAAGAAAACTATATATATAGGTGTACTAGGTGGTAACTAATCATAAACCCAGTTAGGGTTAGGGTTAGGGATTCAACATCGACTTAGAGAGCAATACCAATGTTGATCGTTTCTCCTGATCAGTTTCCATTACCCCTTGGCTACCGCTTTTATCCCACCAAAGAAGAGATTTTGCAGTTCTACCTTCCCCCCGCCATTAATGGAGAGCCCTTGCCCTCTAATGCTTTGATTGAACGTGAGATTTACGGTGAGAATAGAGAGCCGTGGAATATTTTTGATAAAGATAAAAAATGCTCTTATTGGGTTTTCACCATGTTGAAGAAGAAGAGTAAATCTAGAATTGATTGGACTGCTGGTTCTGGAACCTGGCTTGGTCGAAGCATCAAAGAAGTGAAGGATAAACATGGTAATATTTTAGGGTTTGATAAGTACTTCAGTTTTACTTGCAAGAAAGATAGATCAAACCGAGGCAGCAATGGACGTTGGATTATGCATGAGTTTTCCTTAAGCGACGAGGGTTTGAGCGATTATGTTATCTGCAAAATCGAAAACAAAGATGCGGTGGGTTCAGATCATCAAGACGACTCCACAGCAGAAGTTGGTTCAGATCATCATGAAAGCTACTTCTCCACGGCAGACGTAGAATCCGCTGACAAGAAGCGCAAAGCCTTGGAGGTTAATGATGAACAGATGTGCAAGAAAACCTGTGTTGATGATCAGATCATCAGTAACATAAACCAAGACAATGCAGATGAAAGGAATCCTGGAAGCAGTAGTCTAGCAAATGCTAATAGAGAGATTTGGAAGGGATTTGAGGATGAAGAAAATCAAGACCCAAACAAACAGCTGATGATCGATTCCAACTCTGTTGAGGCATGTAAATGGAACAACATGGACATGGCTTCATTTTTTAATGAGCTTAATGACGAGAGACCTGCCTTAGGTGCATGGAGCACAGAGGTTGATTATTCCAGTTGTCCCTCACTTTAAAGTCTACTAGGCTAAGGCCTTCTAAACGTCTTCGGACAATTCCTTTTGTTGCTGCCGCAGGGTAATTGGAAACTTCTTTTTATTGTTAATATGTAGTAATTTTTAAATTTTGGTCATTAAATGGTTTGGTATTCGCAAAAACATTGTATAAAATACTGTGGAGTTTAATTAAACTCTCTTTTCTTACCCAGTTTAGATGTTTGATATAACTTCTTGTTTGTTGTGACATGGATTAAGGGTATAATTTAGTTTCTTGAAATTATTGTTATTACTATACCATAAGGTTGCTCCACTATGATCTTGAATTTCATATTTTGTATTTAATCTATGATTTTTGTTTGCTATATTTGAATTTGGTTGATGTAAAAAAAAACATAATTTATTTTTTTTATAGAAAATGCACATTTTAATTGCTTGTATTTTCTTGTTGCTCAAGATGATAATGATTTTGATAGTTAGCATTAAAATTACATGCATGGAGTGGGTATTTTAGTTTATTTATGCTTAATTCCAACAAAATTAACATGTGTACCCCTTATTACATTTTTAGTTTATTTTTAGGATTAATTATATATTTAGATTATGTTCAAATTCTCAATGTAATACTTAAATTAAAGTTAAAAATCGGTAATTAAATAATCAAACTTTATGTTAGTCCAAATTCTATGAAAAAATAATACAATTAGTCTAATAAATAACATATTCAAAAACAACAGATGAAAAACATTTCACGTAATTAACAGTATTAATTTAGTGTACAAATTGATACATGAAAGAAAAAGTTTGAATACTTCAAATTGTTATACTTTAAGTATCAAATATCAAAAATAAAAAATTCATTATTCAAATATAAAACTTATTATAATTCAAGTACCAAATTGTATTTAATTCCCTTTTTATCCTTCGATTCAACCGTTCAATTATGCTTCTTCTAATTTTTATCCCTTTAACATTCACGTTCAAAATAAGTTTTGAGTTTTTTCTATTTAATATCATAAATTTATTTTTTTATACTATTAAAGTATAATACTTTTTATTATCAAAAGTAAAAAATGCAAATTTAATTTAAAATATAGAAGAAGTAAGAGTAAAGATTGTTAAAAATTATAAAAAAAATTTAGGACATCTGAAATTAAAATAATCAAAGAAAATAGAACGTTGAAAATATTTATTTTGCCACAAGTTGTTCTTTTTAAGAGTTCAGCTTCGATAGAGTACCTTTCTCCCTTTACTAAAACAATGCTTACATTCTGATTGCAAAACCATTTATTTTTTTTACTGGTTTTCAAAACCATTAGATTTTGATTTACAATGTTCCTCGTTAGCCAAAATATATGATAATTAGGGTAAATTATACATTAATTTTTATAAATTAATCGAGTTTGATTCGAATAAAACTCACATTCTGTTCAGTTATTATCAAGTCGAGCTTAAATTCGAGTAGTTTGACTTATTGATTGAGTCAAGTTAGAGCATCTTTATATTTGACTCGAGTTATTCACAAGCTTAATCAAGTTTTTATATTTTAATATATTTTAATTATTTTAACTGATAAAATATTTTTAACTTGAGCACAAATAATCAAGTTTTTATCGAATATAGAAATCGAACTTATTTTTACATGTTAATCGAGCTTAATCGAATGAATTCGATTTTTATCTTGAGTCGAGTTTGAGCTAAAAAAAATTCAATCGAGTTTGAATCGAGTTTCGAATCTCGAATTTAGAGTCGAGCTCGAGCTTGAACTTAGTACTGTATTAACTTGAACTCAATCGATTACACCACTAATGACAACATTCCTGCAATTTTGAATCGTAACTACAATCCCATACTAGGTACCATAAGACTAACCACATAGAAAAATCAATTTAGTTACTATTAAAATTTATAATTCATATATTTATATCATATTTATATTATGTGAAACATGTCTAAAATATAAAAATTTATTGTATCAAATTAGAGTCACACGCTAAACTCAACATATCTTTTATTTTATTTTTGCTAAACTCATAAAATTTTTTTTAAACTGTCTTTTTTTTATGATATCAGTTTAAAAATGGCAACTCTAATTACCACTTACCATTGTGTAGAAACTTGGAAATAGTTTATTCAGTAATGATTTGATAAGGACTTGATATCATTAAACATTATACAGATCTATTTCA
This sequence comes from Durio zibethinus, assembly GCF_047325235.1. Classification (NCBI taxonomy): domain Eukaryota; kingdom Viridiplantae; phylum Streptophyta; class Magnoliopsida; order Malvales; family Malvaceae; genus Durio; species Durio zibethinus. Next base: position 17,723,759 of record NC_143176.1, read on the forward strand.
CATTTGCGCTCACAAAGAGAGACACTCAATTAACAAAATTAAAACTATCATTAATGGAAAATTTTCATTAGTAATTATTGATGGATTACAGACAGAATATTAACAGATTGTAGTAAAAAAAAATTAACATTTACCATCAAAATATTGATAAATTATCGATAAAATTATAATTTTTGTTTAATATTTTTGTTGAGTTTACTGTTTAATTTTTTGTTATAAATTTGTTGAGATTTGTTGGGTTTTTGGTTAAATATTTGCTTAGTTTTTGTTGGGTTAAATTTTTAGTTTATTTTTGTTGATTTTTTGTTGAGTATTAATGTTTAGTATTATTAATTTTTTTTGAATTTTTTTTAGTATTGTTGAGTTTTTTTTTTTTTTTTTGATTTGTTGAGTAATTTTTTTATTTGTTGAGTATTGTTGAAATTTGTTAGTTTTTTTTTTTTTTAATATAGATTTATTAAGTTTTAGATTTGTAAGATTTATATTAGTTAATTTGAGTTTGATGTGTATTAAGATTTATAGATGTTTTGATGGATGTTTTATATTTAAAATTTTTTAAATTTTAATAATAATTATAGAAATTAAATAATTTATGTTTGTACAGGATACACACCTTTTATTCATTGGTTGAGTTGAGAAAATTCTTCGAATATTTGATTTGAATTGTCTAGATGCACCTCCAAGACAAGTGGATAATTCTCCTGGTTCAATTACAATTGTTGCATGGCTCCACAGCAACTAGACCATCTTTAAGTTCTTGTACTCATACTAATGATGTTAGGTATGACTATGTTCAACTGGTAGCACCTTTACTTTTTTTTTCTACAATTGGTTGCCATAAGATATTTCATTTGTCACAAGTATCATATATGTTTTGAATTAGTGTGCGTCACTCGAGGATTTTGAGATAAAATGTCTAATAGATAGACTATTATGTGCTTGTGTAATGGATGCATATTGTTTCTTAAGTTTAAAAGCCAAGCATGGAAGTTTTAGGACATTTTGCATGTTATGCATACTTGTTACAAAACATTTCTTGGGTTCATTTTACTCGGGTGAAGATAATGCTGGTGCCAACATTTGGTGGTTGACTTTATAAATTTTTTTAGTATCGTGCCGTGTGGGAATTTCTAAGTTTTCTTAGATACTTGATGGAATTTAGGAAAGTAAAAAAAAAAAAAATGGAACCATTCTCTAGTTTTTCTCAAGGCATAATAACGAAAATTTCCAGGAAGATCATTGAAGGAGTTTGCAGCTAAGTATGGCTACAAGGAAGGAAAAGGACTATTGCCTAATGGGCAAGGATGAGTAAAACAACTTAACAGGAATTTTTGCTCACCAGGCCTCTCAGGCAACTAATTATACAGCAGTATTGGTACACATCATGATCATGTCTTGACATAATATTTGTAGCTCTGGACACTCGGTTATCGAACTGTGCATTTAGTTCTAACCAAATAAATTAACTATCTAACTAATCATGAACTATGCAGCTAAACCGAATTTATTTCACTTCAGTCTTTACTTCACCTACACAAGAAATTGTTGGGGGAAAGAGGGGAAGAACTGATTGATGTTAAAAATGGATCAAGTTACAAGATATGATAAAGCAGATCACACCTCATTGCTCAGCGGCGTAGGCCAGAATATACAGCTTTCCAGAAAAGAGGATGAAAATCTCCAGTTAAGACCTCCACATCCAACTTCTCTACGTGAGGCCATATCTGCCAAAAATGCAGATTGGTAGGAATTATTAGAAACAACAAATCCAGTTTGCTGCACATTCAGTCATCATGTAGGCTTTTGTTCAAGGCAATGCAATTAGAGAGGACAAACATATGCAAAGCAAGTACATGTGAGGAAACAAGCACTAAGCTGGTACGCATAAGGCTACATATAATAAGGTACATCTGTCAAGTCTAATAATATAGACCTTAAACAGAGTTATAGATGCATTCCTCAAAAATTAGAAAGGATTGACTATGATGTGGAGTTCACTAACCCATGTCATAATTCCCATATCTGTGTTTTAGTCTAAAGCAAATTTGTCAAACATGGTAAATTATTATTTCAAGCTAATTCTTGCATTCAGGAATGCTTCAGAACATTGCTAACCAACTTTAGAAAGTCCTAGAATCAAAATATAGCAGAAGTAGAGAGAGATAACATTGGAGGTGTGTACCACTGTCTGAGCTGATCATGGAATTTTTTTCATTTCACTGTTTAGGAATTTTAGTTTCTTGATTGACAGTTGTGAGCCGATTCAGTCATATTTTTTCATAATGTTCTAACTATATCATTTCTTGCTTTCCATTGCCTTGCAAAGCACCTACCACCACAGCCTAGGTCCATTCAGAACATTCCAGAAAAAAGATTTATAAACTCTTCCGCATCACACCATCACACTAGTTGAAGCCCATGACTGCAGTTGAAGCCCATGACTGCATCCATCGAGTAAGAATATGCCCAACAGCAGCCAAAAAGAAGGCTGTGCGGAGTTTAGACTACAATAGAAAGTCAGACCGATTGTGATCTCCTCTTAAATTTGGGAAGAGTTAAGAAATGTTGATTGAATATTTGGCATAACTTCCTAGTCAGAAAGTTTCAAATTGACAAAAAAAGGTGCACTTGTAGATTAAAAGCGATTTTACATCAGTTAATTTTCAGAAAAGTACTGCAGCAGCTATAGGAGACCAAAATTGGTGAAGAATAGTCATAGAGAAACATCGCAAAGTCATCAAGACATCCCAAAGAGAACAGGAGCTCAATGGTACTTCAGATGCATATTGCCTTGAGAAAGCCTTGACATAGCCCAGAGTCGATAAACACCACTGTTCTTTTTCCCTTACATTGTAAACATTTGTTGCCCTATCCCCGTTGGACTGACTGCAATATAGAATAAAAAATAATTAATTCACTGTTATCTTGATATTATGACAATGTGCACAAAAAGATGAATAAAGACAAGGGGAGAGTAAAGGTAGGGGGAGTTGGGAACTTTTCCTAGGTCCACTCTCATCATCCACCTCCATGGCTGATGATTCTTCAAGGACAACAGCCATTGAATCTCGATGGATAGACTTTAACGCTCGCAATATTCCAGCTCTAGATGCATCGGGCAGGCATTCCATCAATACATTATTAAAGTTCTTGTATAGAGCAAGTAACAAAACCTACACATTTCAATCACATAAAAAATAGAATAAGGTAATTGGAACAGAATTTTGATGAAAAAAAGGATAATCTGGTAGTTTCTGCTAGTAGCAGACGAAGAAACACTAGTAAACTTATAAAGGAGATGGGAAAAAAAGAAAAAGAGAAAACATGTTTAAATAAGTAAATATATATTCCATTTTAACAACACCAAACTTCTCAAACTAAATCTGCCATTACCACAGCATTAAGGCAAAGACTATACTTAGGTGCATTATCCAAGTATAACTAAAAATGAAAATTAAAATAAAACTACAACCTATATATGTAGGATGTAAATTTGTCCATCCAATTTTGGACATTAGAATTTAAGTGTAATTGTGACATTTAAGGCAGATCAGAACATGCTGATTAAAAGGCATGGACATGAATACTGGTCTATGCATCAAGCATATAAATTGTGTATGTATACCATCCGGAACATACTAGTGAAGAATTCAACCAAAAGGACAAAGTTTCCCCTCAAAATTGTAATGCTTTTGGAAAAAAAAAAAAATAAAGTTATGTTAATTGCATCTAATACCTCATTTTCATCAAGAGTTCCAGCAAGAAGAGCCTCCTCGGCCAATAAAGAGTCACGAATAGATACTTCCTCTTCCTTAGCTTTTTCAGCCTGAGTTTTTAGAAGCTTTAACCTTGCAGGGTTTTCACCAAGAACAGGTTCACCTTCCACTAGTGTAAGCTTTGACTCAGCAGCCTCTAAGTCTGCTTTTGCCTTAGATGCAGCTTCTTCCACTGATATAACACCCTTCTTCAGAGATGATAACTCTTTTCCTAAATCAGTGATATGATTGTATGTCTTACCAACTGCATTCCTGAGAATCTGCGGAATTAAAAGAGATAAGTTTTTTAAATGGAACTAATTTTGAACAGATACAATGAACATTTTTGAACAGATACAATGAACATGAATAGTATAAAACCACAAACAGACATATGATTAATTTTCCAAACAGAATACATGATAAATGATTGCACAAGTAGTTACGGGGTACAAAATTAGAAATAGAAACAGGGGGAAGGGGTAATTATCAGTTTCTTTTCATGCAAAGCCAGGGAGTAATTATTTTAATTTTAGATCAAAGCTTCCCTTAAGTTCATTTTAGTTTTTTTTTTTTTTTTTTTTTTCATTTTTTTAAGAAAAAAACCTTAGGATCTTAAATGCTGCATAAAAACTCCAGTATTTAGTAAGTTTCAATGTCCAAAATAGTAACAACAGAGATTGGCAATGGCTTGAACTTTTTCTGTTCATTACAAAAGATTGGGGGACTTTGGCATGTCTATTAGCCTAATTGAATTTGCAGCATTCAATTCAACCACACATTAAGCAGGTCCGTAGCAAGGAAACCAGGAACCATTCATTTGAAACTATGCTTTAGTTTGTGGGAAAAGCAGGGAGGGTGCTGGCAAATATAAACTGAATTTGTTTCTTTACCTCCCATGGATGGTCTGATATATGATATTGCTCAATGTTTCTGGAGAGAAGACCCATCTCACAATGGCCAAATTAGATATAAGACAATAACCCATCATCCTATCAATTGCAATGGCTGTCATCTGTGCATTGTTCTTCCACTATGAACTCACTTCAGCTAAGAGCATGACCTGCTTATCCTCATCAGGACTAATTTTTGCGATGACCTGCCTATATCTCTCCAAGACAGTGATTAAATGAGTGAAACTTTAAGATCCAATGTCAAGAAGGGTTTTTACAACCAAACTTAGGGTAAATTCCAGCCATGAGGAGGATATATATTTTCCTCAATCCAAGAAAGTATCTCACGTGCTGTCTGCCTTCCTTTCACCTTGTTGCTAAGTTCTGCAGAGAGTGCATGTTGTTCAGTTATTTCTCGACCATCCTCTACACTATACTTGAAGTTTGGACCACTCTTGGGTGGAAGCAACTCTTCTAGAGCAGGTGCATTCTCAATGCTCTACATTAACAAATGTCATCAAGATGTAGCAATTCTAGCATGTTTCCTTACCGGCTTTATTTTCTCCCAATATGACAAATGAAGTTCTCTTTCCAAGATCTCTTGAACAAATACATGCTGTGGAGCCCACTTTGGGAATTCTAGGACATAAGCCCATTCTTCCCAAGGCCAAATAAATTTGAAGTTCGATCTGTAGAGGAGGGAAATTATTGTTAAATGTACACAAATCAGCTGAAAAACTAATCTCAAATTAACATCCAGAAAGATGGACCAAGGGATCTAGTTAGTGCACTGAACATCTGGCTGAATCAACAGTCATTAATTGGATGTACGATCCAACGTGCTAAATATCATATTTGTCAAGCATAAAAAAAGTATATATATATATATCGTGATAAAAAAAAAAAAAGAATAACAGAACTTAATGTAGACTTACAGATGGTGTGAAAACCAAAGGATAAGTTGTGTCCAACATTCCATATCTAAGTCCGCAATCTTATAAAAAAGAGCACGAACTGCACCAGCTACAACTGCAGGAAAGGCCCCAGAGAGAGCCTAAGCAAAAAACCATGATGTCAGACACTTAAAATAAAGGCCAAAACAATTTCTTATGAAAAGAAAAAAAATAGAAAAATAAGCATAACAGCTTCTATATTACCTTACAGAGGTCCATAATAACCAGAGTGTAATGTATTAGCTTGAATGGGGGCTTTGGTAACAAAAGCAGCTGCAACAACAGACATCATTTCCATATCAGAGGTTCTAATAGTAGGTAAGAGATAATAAATGCAAAAATACATTCTTTTTTAATTAGAAAAATACATAAACGGGCTTCAAACAACAAGTTAAGCCTTAAATGGTCATAACAGTAACCACACCTTTAAAATGACCTTTTGATAGTAACATTGCAAAGCAGTTGTTATTTAATCACTTCCAAACAAGTAAAGCAGTTGTTAATTTGCTTTTTATTTGGTTTTGTAGTTAATGGTAATAAAAGAAAATAGAACCAGCTAGAGAGGGCCAATTTTACTTTGACCTGCACAATTTGGGGGAGGAGCATGAAAGAAACAGATAATAGAAGTAATGATACAAGTTGTTAGCAGCCAATGGCACAATGGTGACAAGAAAGACACTTGATCTTGTATTCTAGGAGCCATTTTGCTTCAATGGCCATTTCAATATTTCTTTCACTTTTTTATAAAAGAAATAATTAAAGGATTATTTGCTAAGTCAAATACACTCCTGGTCACAACTATCCATTGGCAACAACGTATTAGCTATATGATATAACAGGGCATTTCATGATGCATGCAGCTAGTGAAAAAACCATACATGACAAAATTAAAGAAGATGGTCTTCAATCACCTTATCTATTTAAACATGTAACAATTAAATTTTCTCCTAAATTCTCCAAGAAACATCATCACGTACTTTAAATTTGACAATTACAAATAAATTCAGAAGAGGTATTATTTTGGTTTCATGGATTATACTAAGTAATGGCCTAATTTGGTGGATTCCTCTTAGAGGTAGGTAATGTATACTTAAAAGACATTACATATACATAATAGGTTTCTAACTCTTCCATTATAAGCAAATGACAAAATGGCAAAATGCCAGATAACAAGCAAGTTCAAGCCATTTAAACGTAACAGGAAGCATGAAATTATTTAGTGTTGTTGTCCACTAGCTACAGGTGCAAAAGAATTAATATTCCTGTTTATATTTTATGTAACAACACATGACGAAAAGGCATAATCAGATCCTTGCTATTGACAAATAGCAATCAGAACATATAACATAACTTTTCCCTGAGATAATTAAATTTATGACAAAAGGCCTTAACATACTTTTATAAACTAAATGATAAGGAATAATTCATTTTAAAATATAAAGAAACAAGATCAAGCTGATGATTGAATCAAAGAAAATCATGAATAGCAGCAGCAAACATGCAGACAGAGGTAGCAGTTGATTTATCAGAACAATGCTAGAAAATCAATAAAAGTCCAGTTTTTAACTCTTTCAAAATGCAACTAAGTGGTTAAAGGAAAATGCATTAAAAAAAAAAAAATCTTTCACTGCTTCTGATTGTTGCTGACTATCAAGTAAAAGATCAGTGAGTTTTCAATGTCTACACAGCAGACTGATATTTTCACTATTGTTTTTGTAATTATAAACGTACTAAATTCTAGCATCTCTTCAGTTCACAAGAGTTAAACCATAAAATGTGGGTAAATATGAATAAATATTACAAAAAAAATAGAATAAGCACTTGTAAAATACAGTTTGCCCATTGTGATACTATCAAACACAAGATGTTTGACAAAGGAATAGCTTCAGTTTAATAGTCTAATAATTCAGATTATACCAATCTTCTTGGGTAGAAAATAAACATTGTTATTGACAAACCCATGCCCTCTTGACTTGAATCTATCCTCAGATAATTTTCAAGCTCGTATAGCTCATAATGAGAAAAAAGTAGAATCATTTATGGAAAATTATGAAAGCCATTAAAGTAAATAAAAGAAAATAATGAAAGGTCAGCATTGTGTACAAACCATCCATTGAAGAACAAAAGCACATCCAGCAAATACTCTTCAACAACAAAGTGATCAATAGGCTGCAGATCCTGTCAAACAAAACAAGAAATGAAATATAGAGATAGAGCTACAAAGAAAAATCCACATTGGGGAGAGGGATGGATAAACATAAGCTGTTATAGGCAACTAAGCTTTACACGACAAACCCTTGTACCATCTTTGTTGAAGAAGGAAAATGGTGGTGGCACGTGAGAAATGCAAGAATGACATCTTAAATAATTTTACCTCTGTTTTACTAGCAGGAAAAATATTAAGTCTACGTGCCCTTTGCGGATACTTCAACTCTGCATCACGCTTTTGTTTTCCATAAGTTACATCAGAAATTATGGAAGGCAGATCAGGTTGCTCAGGACAGCTAATGGGCCCAAACTCATAAGACTTTCCAGCAACTTGCTGGGCTTCAAATGATAGGTGAGGTCTTGGAACTAGCACATCAAAACAAATCATAAAATTAAAAACTTTCATGCAGAAGATAGAAGGGTGGTGGAGGATGGGAATTAAAGTGGAGAAGAACAAAAGTTACTCCAATGCAGATAGATGGCAGAGAGAGACCATAGAAAATAAATTTGTATCAGAAAATATACTAAATAACTTCTTGTCCATATTACCAAGGTAATAAACATTCACATTTATGGCAAGAGTGAAGGGTTCAAAGTTATAAAATAAACAAAGACTAGATATGTTACCACTTTTAACTTTCCACCCATTGCTAGATAGAACTTGTATCCGTTGCCATAAATCTTCAAGGAAATCCTGAAGGAACATTATGGGAAATATCGATGAAGAAAGGTGAATCCTGGCTATATCAATAATTAAGAATTGTTGTGTAAAATTGGAGAAGAAAAAAAGAAAAAGGAGCATAAAATAATGAGGAATTAACAATGATGGAAAGACATAACCTAGTTCTGTTAATCATTATCACAACTATCAGAGCTAACTGCTAAAGCCTAGAGTCTTTCTAAGTCAATTAATCCATAGCACAAATATCCTCAATGCCAAAAGATGTGTCTATACTATACTTTGTAAAATTCCTAACATATTGGTCACTTTTGAAAATGATTTTACTGAGCTGCAAAGTAATGGATATGATCTAAATAGAATTCAGACAAATAATGAACATATGCAGCATTCAATATAGTTCAAATGATGTAGGACATGTAGGGAGAAGAGATAGAATATAGAAATCAAGGGGGAAACTCATAAATAGATTGAAGCCACTAGAGAGAAACAGAGGAAATCAAGGAAGAAACAGAACTTAGGGAGAAAACCAGACAGAATCAATCGAGGGGAAAATCTCAATATCACAAAAACTCAAATATTCAATATTCGAAACCTAATTGAAACTAAAGTAACCTAGGTATTTATAACTAAACCAAAAACCCTAATAAAATACAAAATACTAATAATAACCCAAAAGCCCTAATATTTGAAAAATAACTCAAAATACTAAAATCTAAAATATCCTAAATATATGCAAGATTACTATCAAACATGTAAAATATAAAATAAAGTCCTAGATATTATAATCCCTCAACTAATATGTTTGCATTCTCCATCATAAATTTGACCAGTCAAGTATAATATATAAAACTAAGCATTTCATTTATGCCAGGCACACACACAAGTCTAAGAAATTTCCACAATTGACACAGAATATTCAAGATTTAATCTTAGAGCACACAGACTAACATCAATAGTTCCCAATCAATCCTAGTTGCCCAACAATAATAATGCACCAGAAAATGGTTGCAGGAATCCATTTATATAACCAGCATAACCAAGATCATCAGTTGCAACACTTCATGAGTAAACTGCCACAGCAGTATGGACAACCATCATAAAAACACTACTTTTGACAACCAAAACTAGTCCTAGCAGTTTTACCCCTCCTTAAGAGGGATAAAATCCAAGGTTCAAATCCTCCCATGGAACTCTTCATGCATACCCAAAAAAAAAAAACCAGTTCCACCATTCCAATTTGCATGAGTGCATGCTTACAGAGCTCATTTCTTATTGACAGTTAACAATAGGACCAAAGGAATAGAATCACATTGAACAACATATAGAGACCAAAATATTGGATATCCAACGATAAGATTTCAATTCAGAACAGGTAAAGGATAGGTGAATTGCAGAAGGAGAACATCCCTTCTCAACAAGTTCACCTCCAGAGTCATCATCCTCAAAAAAAGATAATCCAGAATCAGAAGTAAGCCTACGAATGCTCAAATAGGCTTGTATACCAAGCAAGACTCTTTCTATCTCCTCAGGAACTTGCTGAATGCATACACATTTGTTTCTTTCAGAATACAAAATAAGAATCACAGCTAAAATTGAGTGAATTTGATCTATCACCGTAACAGGCATAAATAAAATAAACAGAAATGACAAAATACATTCACCAAGATGCCCAAGCAAACAATCCTGGCAACCTAAAGGATTATGCAACCTAGGCAGTATGCCAAGTGAATTACACACTGATCCTCAAGATTTTCCTGTCATTTGAAATTTACACTGCTTTTTTTGGATAAAGAAAATATTGTTATCCTATAATTCTAAACAACCAATTAATTTTTTCTAATTAGCAACCTAAAATTTGTGGTTGAGTAAATTTGATGAACTTTTACTTGTCTAAATGGAACGCAGAATGCAGGTGATTAAAACACTTATTGAAAAAAAAAAAAAAAACCTAATAAGTAACAATTAAAAAGAGATATTTCTTCAATACAAATATCTTTTAATCTAATGTACTTGAAGTTGAAAGTGAATGGAATAGGATGCTGCAGTTTTTTAACACTTTATAAGGGATGGAAAAAGAAAATAAATAGGAAGGGGTGATCAGACTGGAAAAAAGACCGATTCAACTAAAAAAGATTATACGAGAGACAGAGAACAAGCTGGATAAAAGACTGAATCAACTTATCCAAGAGCTTAACATATTATTATATATGATTGCGATTGAAAAATATGATATGATGGGACAAGCATATTTGTCAACTACAGACATGGAATAAGCTATGGTGGTGATGATTATGCGTTTTTAACACTTTTTATTATTATTCTAACACATTTTTTATACAGGTTTTATGTATTTTCAAAGATCAGACTATATTGTTTGTAATAAAAAATGCTTTTATTTCTATATACCACCATTTCTGTATTATAATTCTTTAAAAAGTCCCATGATGCAATGTCAGACCAAGATATAAATAATACCAGCAGACTGAAAACATAAGTAATAATATGAACATATGCATACCAACTATTGACAACCAACTTAACTGACAATGATCCCAACCTAACAAAACATCACTTATTAAGAGCTACGGAAGGCCTCACCTCCATGAGTTCTGCTCCTTCCCATGGAAGACAGGATAAAATGCAAGTCACATAAAAGTCAGCACGTGCTTGCCAGGAAGGATTCCCTTTCTCTTCATCCAATGTTGTGGCAGCTGATGATAATAGAGTTTCAAAGACAACTACAAGGGAAGCAGGTTGGAGAACTTTACTGCACATCTGTAGAACACAAACAAATAAAAAGGATAAAGCTTCTTATCATCTTGAAAACAACAATAAATATACTTTCATACAGGATCTGATCTAACAAATTAGTTATAAAACAACCACCAATCGGCTAAAGTTTAGAAATGCCTCCTGTTTGTATAATGCCCTAATATCCATATTTATGTCCATAAAGCAACTTAGGAAAGCAAGCTTCAAAACGTGTAAGTATCTGTTATAAGCTAAAGCTGTAGATGCTGCCCATACGGTCTCAAAGAACATTTACAGAATATGCACCAGAAAGAAGTTCATAAATAGTTAAGCAATATCTACTATGAGTTTGTCTTCCCTCTTGGTTTTGTACTTCCTGGGTTTTTGTTTGCAGTTGCAATACCAACAAGATTTTGTTAGTAGAATTTCATTCATAAAAAGAAATTTAAATAGTAAGAGTTGCATAGTCTTCCAAAATTAACTTTCATTAATGATGAAATAAATAGCATAGAGGCTCATTCTTGCACTAGTTTTCTTTAGTGTTTTCACTTCAATCATATGGACAAGGTGAAGTTAAATGCTACTATTACATTTCCAGTCATTGAAGTCTATTCCCAAAACAATCACTACAGCACTATTATAGCCAAATAGCTATAATAACACCAAACATACCAAAACAGTCAGAAACCATATTAAAATTTGAATTCTGTCACAATTTCCAGAATCTAGAGCATCCTGAAAAATCCAGCATGGAGAGAATGTGAGAAAAAAAAGTATAATGTAGAGAAAAAAGACAAAAACCCCTAAAACAACCGGAGGAATAAAATCTTGAAAACCAGCCAAATTAGAAACTTCTTACCTGAAAACTAATTTGAGTATTCTTAACTATTTTTTCGACAAGTCCTCATCTTCCAGGTTTAGCAAATCAACCTGAGAGAGAGAGGTATTAGAACCTGTAGGAGATGTCATTAAATATGCAAGGGGGAAAAGGGAACATCCATGAATATAAGTCAATTGATAATAAGGGGTAAAAATCACTTACAAAAAGCAAACATAAAAAACTATAAGGTTGTAATATTTCTCCCTTTTACTTTCTTTTTTTCTGCAGCAGTTGAGTAACAAACACGTAAAAGATGGGGAGTTCTGTACAACAAGAAATCTTGTACAGGCATCTTAAATCTCTTTATTGTGTTCTTAAACAACTTTTTGTTTGCAAAATTAGAATCTTTTCAACAGGATCACTAATGAAAGCCCTACACGGATTCTTAGACATGTAAAAATATTCCCTCCTTTATTTTTCTTTTGTCTCTTCATTAAGATGGGAAAAAGAGAGCATAAGAAACACTCTTTTACAATAGAAAACAAGCACAATACTTTTTCACAAGGTTATTCCAAAGTGGAAAATAAAAGATTTAACAAATTGTCCTTACCTCACTACTACATAAGCCTAAAAGGGCATCATGATAACAACTCATGAAATTTCTCTTCATATGAATAAGAGCTATTACGAAACGCAATTGACATAATGATAAAAAAAAAAAATTTAATTGAATTGATGGATCAACCAGTTGAACCAATTGAACTGTGAAAGTCCAACTGAATGGCTCATGATTTGAGTTGGTTTTTAAAACATAGGTGTTCACTGTAGTCTGGCAAAAGTTGATCCACTGAATGTTATTATTTAAGTATTTAGCTACAACTGAAAATGCAAGGAAAACAAATTTTGGTCCTAGTAAAGGATTGTCAAGGCTTGTTCTGGCCTTTTGAGTTTTTTCTTATTTAGAAAAGCTCCCTGTTATCATCTTTTAGTATCACTACGATAATTTCACAAATTATGAAAAAGGGGGCATGCAGATCATCAGATCTTCCACCCAAGAAGTGATCTGTAAGACTAGTCAATTAGTGATCTTCAAGGGAGTAACATGACAAGCAATAGAAATCTGATCCCCAGTGCTCAGAGTTTTACTATAATAATCTCTGCTTACATGATAAAGTTTTTCATTGTTATTATTCATTTTTTATAAAAAAAAGTTTACTTTGCATACAATAGGATTACACTAATTTTGACAAACTTAAAACTTCTTCTCCACACCTATTATGGGGAAAATGCCCAGAATGCATAGCCCCACATTGTCAAAAATAGATTCAGCATGCTTTTACACACACTCACAAATTCATCCAGATATTTACATATAATCTATGCCTGGAACAAATACATTAAAAAAATTATTGTAAAAATACACTGTGAGCGATGTGTCAATATAAACGAATGAGTACTTTTGTTTACAGCTGACATTGTCAAATGAATGGAAAAGCATCAAAGTACAACAGAAAATGAGAGTTCAAAAGGCTTAGAAGAGCCATACCACTGTTCCATACAGAGGAATCTTGTGAGGCAATTGTTCAGCACATTGGAGAAGGAAGTGCCATGATAAAGAGAGAAAAAAAAAAAAAGATAAATGCTTTGGCAATTATCAGCAACAGAATCTTCGCACAAGGTGGAGGGGGACAAGGGGGTGGGGAATAAACTACCAATTACCATATCTTAATATGAGCTAATAAATTGATCTGCATACAAGCAAAACTCAACAAACTTCCACCTTTTGGCTTGAACTCAAAACACCATTAAAACAAACCATCTTTTCTTCTTGAAGGGTTTCTAAAAATATGTATAGACAGAAATCAAAATAAGCATTCAATACTCAGTATAAACCTCAAGCAGGGAACTATATCAAATTATCTGAAGAAAACATCCTCCAACTCATCAACCGACAGTTTCCTCCATCATTAAAGTGGACTATTCTATTAAAAGCAATCTTAGAGCTCCGATTGAGGTTATTCAAAGAATATAATAAATTACCAAAGAATGCATGGCTGTGTTTTCCCTCTATTCTATTTTTATTACATCCTATCCAGATTTTCTTGATGTATGATAGATGTTGTGCATATTTATGAGGTGTTGTCTTTATGTGTACATCTTGCAGTATCTTCTACTTATCCATATAAAAAAGGAGACAAATTTTTAAATTCCACAATTAAGATTTTTAACCACTTTTATGAAACCCCTCCCCTCCCATAGCAACCAACAAGAGAATAAACAAAACATCTCTTTTTCATAAATGCTTGAAGCGCTTGTGATCAAACTTTACCACTAATTTTCAAAATAGCATAATAGCAGCTTATATCTAGAGAACAACTAAACTAATGAAATGTAAACGGAAAACACCTCCCTAAATATGAAAAATGTTTCTAATTCACTTATAGGTTGCTGAAAAAAAATTAATTCCAAATGAAAATCTAAAAGCTCCACTCTGAAGCCTACACAACTATTTCAGAATTTCCCATTAAGTACTTGAAATTTTCTCCCATTTTCAACCAAGCCAGAACTACAATGTGCACTAACAAAAATAAACTGTAAGGGAAAAGTTTTTTTAAAAGCAAAACAAGAAATGAAGGTTACAAGCAAAATATCGGAAGAAGAATGCTCCAGCTCTCTCCACAAAGCTCCATAGCAAGTTTCCTGTAATTTCAACAAGAAAACCACAAAAATAGAAAATAATAAATAAATAAAATAAAATAAAATCCACTGTGAACTAGGGCTTAATTGTGGGGAAAGAAATTAGAGGAAAAATGTACGGACAATGTAGTCTTTGAATTCGAAAGAGGAACTGTACTCCGAGCATACGTCGCCGATTCGAAGAAGAAGGCTTCTCCAGCTGCTCATATGTTTTTCCTGTTTTCTTTTTCTGAGGGAAACAAACAGGCTTGGCTGGAGAGCAAATCATACTAAACGAAGAGTTTCTTGGAAAATACTAAGACTAATGATTGGATAAATATTAATAAAGAAAAAAGAACGAAAGGAGAAGAATGAAAAAAAGAGTTTTTTTAAAGAAAAAAAAAAGATATATGAAAATTTTGTTTAAATAATTAAAATTAATAAAAAAAATTTAATAATCATTATTTAAATAAAAAATGAAAAATAATTTTTTATTGTTTATGATTTAAAAATATATTTAAATCATGATATATTTATTATTTT
Source organism: Durio zibethinus (assembly GCF_047325235.1). NCBI lineage: Eukaryota > Viridiplantae > Streptophyta > Magnoliopsida > Malvales > Malvaceae > Durio > Durio zibethinus. The sequence goes on from NC_143176.1 coordinate 17,739,040, forward strand.
ATCAAATCTTATAATTATTATTATATCAATTATTTTTAATTAAATAAAATAAAAAATTATTTTATAAATATGTATTAATAAATTTTAAATTAATTAATTATTTTATAAATATAAAAAATATATTTATTTATATTTAACTATTCATTAAAATCAAATCACACGAAAAAAGAAGATTTTACAAGAGTTTTTGATTTGTTACGCTCTTTGGACGTTAACCCTAAAGAGGAACAGTTGAGGCCCAAGATTTTTTTGCCGTCCTCAACTTCGGCCTTAAACTATCAGTTCAGGCCCATGGACTACTTTTTGCTTTTAGATTATTTCAAAAAATTAAGTAATATTTGGTTTCAAAAAATAGAATTATTTTTATTTTTATTTTTTTAAAATAAAAAAAATAAAAACGTGATTGATAATTAAAAATAAAAATAAATTTTTAAAAAATAAAAATGAAAATAGATTGAGATATGAAAGCAAAAAAAAAGTTTTTAATTGTGAAAATAAAGGATTCACATTATTTTTTTTATGTTTTACAAGTTATCATATTTGAATTTTTTTAATATTATTAATTAATAAATATATATTATATTTATAATTAGATGTTATTAATGGTAATATCATTGAATATTTTATTTATTTTTTTTATTTTTTGCATTTGTAGAAAATAATTATTATTTTTATTTAGTATATACATTTTTAAAAAACAAAAAATAATAATTATTTTCTAAAAAGTGAAAACAAAAAATAAAAACAAAAAAGCATTTTCTTAAACTAAACAAAATCTTAATTTTCAAATTTTAAAATTTAACTTAATTAAATTATGGAGTCATTTTTAAAAGGTATTATGTAATAATTTTAAAATTTAAATTATTCGTACGTATAATCTTTTTTCTAGTACCAAATTACAAACTCTTTTATAAAATCAAAATTAATTTTTGAACCGTTAACATAGTGAAAAATTTTAATATATGTTTATTAGTTTGATTGATAATAATAATAATAATAATAATAATATAATAATAATAATAATAATTGAAGTGGTGAGTTTCCACAAAATTTTTATATTTTCTTCGTGATATAGAATGGCACATATTAAGAAAAATTCTTGGCTCAACATAGTAAGCCTAACTTGAGTTGAGAATTTTCTTAACCAAACAACCATATTTTCTCGCGTAACTACCAAAATTTTTGTCAATTTCTAGTTAGTTTCTCTTATTGCCCAATGTTCGAGTGGTGAAATGGCTTGCCAATCTTTCTTGTCAAGTGTAGCTAATTTTGTAAAGTATAAACAGAAGAGTGAGGCAAATTGGAGAAATCTACTTTCCACCCCAAATGATCAATCTTTACAATTATTTCCCCTTAATTAGTAGATGGAAAGATCTTTGTCAAGCCATTCGATGAACTGTACGATGAGGGAGTGCATCAATGGCAAAACTCTTTAGTGGCTCAATTCATTGGTAAGGTTCCTAATTTCAGTCAATTTCAATGACTGGTTAGTTTGTTGTGGGGTAAAGAAAGCCTAGTCCTAATTAAGCGTGCTGGCATCAACCTATTCATACTACAATTCTCTTCTGAGCAAGATAGAGATAGAGTACTAGAGTCAGGGCCATGGCATATACAAAACAAAACTATCATTGTACGTAAATGGTGTTGGGAATATTGACTCAAATCCCATAAGAGATTTGTTTGAGATTTGTCAGATATTGCTTGATGGATAAAAAGACTTGCAAAAGAAAAATTCCAAGAGAAAGAGAATTCTTAATAGGTAAATTTGACTTGCAAGAGAAGAATTCTAAAAGGAAAGAGATTCTTAACAGGCAAGTTTGACTTACAGGAGAAGAGATCTAAAAGGAGAGAGATTTTTAATGGGCAAGTTTGTATGGTTATAAATAGGTGAAGTCTCTACAGGGTTAGGTATGAGAAAAAGATGTAAGAGAGTTGTAGGGTTTTGTGGGATAGACACCCCATAAGAGTATTAAGGCTTTACGTCTTATGGGTGTGTATGTTTGTTTGTGAGTGGCCTAGAGGAGATTGAGAGGGTTTACATAGGTATGATATATAGGAGCATATGGGTATGTGTTTGGTTATATTGAAAGGGTGCATAAGGGTTTGGGTTTGTGTTTGTTTGGGTTGAGAATACTCCATAGGACTAGAGGAGATTGAGAGTGTCTTATGAGTATTGATTGTTGAGTGAGGTTTATGATTTGATGTAAGTTTGTAATTCTCTACAACTAGTAAATCTTTTTTTTCATCCGTGGATGTAGGTCAGTTGGATCGAACCACGTTAAATTATTGTTTCTTATGTGTTTGATTTATTGTTTGATTTCACTTCCGTTGGTGTGATTGGATTAGAGGCTTTTAACCCAACAAATGGTATCAGAGCTGTGGTGTTCCCCAACAAATGGGAGCTAGGGATGAGAATATTAGATTTCTAGATGAATAAATTACCTGTATGGGTACATCTATGAAATGTGCCTTTGGAGTTATATACTAAAAAAGGATTGAGTTACATTACTAGTGCACTGGGCAATCCAATGTACATGGATAAGATTACAGGTAATTTTAAAAGATTAGTTTATGAAAAGATTTATGTTAAGGTTGGGGCAAATGTTGAGGTGCCTTAATTTATTGATGTAATGCTAAGGGATGGCAAATTGGTCTCCATTAAAGTAGAGGTACCATAGATGCCTCCAAAGTGTTAATATTGCAAAATCTTAAAGCACGTGGATAAAACTTGTATGAGTAAGCTAGTGGTTGCTGAGATAAAAGTATGGTAGCCAAACAAGTAAGATGGTAAACCTGATGAAGTACAGGCTATGGAGGTAATGGAGAGAGCAAGATGGTTGCTGAGAGGTTAGGCAGCCCAAGTGTTATACAGGAAACAACTGAGGATGGTAATAATGAGGGTAATGGGGTGCACAATGTGATTGACGCACAGAAGATAAATGAAGCTATGCTTGGTAATAGCAGGCTGAGAACAGGTCACCAACAAATAGTAAAGTTTGGATTAGCAAATAGATTTGCTATCATTGGTAGTTGAGGATGGTGATATAGAGAGTGAGGGGGTACTTGGCTTGTAAGAGATGGAAGTAGCAAAAACTGGTATCAGCTTGCTAAAGAAAGTACGGCCAACTTCAACTAGTGTTGTAGACTTGATGAAGCAACTAAAACATCCCATTGATAAAGGCTAATAAAAGCAAGTAAAGATGGACATCTCTGCATTGGGAGGAAATACTTTTTTCTCTCACTCTACATAAATTTGCTTAGTTAGAATGTCAGAGGACTCAATGCTTCTCTAAAGAAAATAAGGGTTAGAGGTAGGATTAGAAAGTTAAAAGTAAGTATAGCCTATTTGTTAGAAATAAGAGTAAAACAACAAAATGTGCAGCAAATATTGAATAACTATTTTGTTGGCTGGTCTATACATCATAATTACTTTGCTGCCTTGAATGGAAGAATTTGTTTAATGTAAAAACTTACGGTGAATGTGAATTTAGAGGCATTCACTAATCAAAGCATCACTTATAGCATTCTTAATGGTGCTCAATAGTTTTATCTTACTATCATATATGGGAGTAATGCTAAAAAAGAAAAGAGGATGTTATGGGAACATTTGAGTACCCTTCAAAATACTATAAAAACTGGTCAAAGATCCTGATTGGTGACCTTAATGTTGTAGCTCATCCCACAAAAAGGTTTGACCATAATGGCTCCCTAGTTCCTAGCTTGGGCACAAAGGATTTTCAGAATTACATACAAAAATTGGCTATGCTTAACCACCAATATATTAGGTCACTTTTCATATAAAGTAATAACACTCTTTTCAAAAAGTTGGATAAAGTCTTGATAAATGGTGCTTGGCTCACTCAACTACCAGAATCTATTATTGAGTTTCTATCTCCTGAGGTCTCTGATTATAGTCTTACCTTAATCAAGTTAGAAGTGGCTAGGCGGATTCCACCTAAGCCATTCAAATTCTTTAACTTCTGAGCTAAACATCTTGAGCTAAACAGATGTTCTTAAGCTAGTGGAAGAGTCTTGGAGGAAGCCAGTAAAAAGATGATCTATGGCTGTGCTATATAAGAAGCTTAAGAGACTAAAATTGGTATTGAAACAATTCAATTTGAGACAATATTTTGACATAAAAGAAAAAGTAAAGGTTACAAAGGGAACAGCTGGTTGCTATGCAAATTGTTGTATTGGTTGAACTTATTATTACTAATAAAGAAGAGGAATAAAAGCTTTCATTGGAGCTTCATGAGTTGCAAAAAGTTGAAGAGAGTGTATGAAAGTAGAAATTAAAGGTAAGATGGATACAAGAAGGGGACCAAATTATAGGTTTTTTTCAAAGGATGGTGATGGCTAAACAAATGAGAAATACTACAAGAGTGTTGTATGATAGAGAGGGGCATAGGCTGGAGGAATTTGCACAAATCTCAAGAGAACTATCCTATTTTAAACAGTTTGTTGGGAATAATTGATGGTAATGTCACAAGCTAGTCAAAAAAGCTTTTCGCTTAAATTTTATTAGTTTCCTTAACTGAAACCCAACAAGCTATACTATCTCAAGAAGTTACAAGAGAAGAAATAAATAAAGCTATATTTTCTCAACATGGGGATAAAACACCTGGTCTCGATGGCTACAATGCTCAGTTCTTCAAGATGGCTTGGGACATAATGGGAGATGATGCCACTGAGGCTATTTTATACTTCTTTTAAACAGCAAACTTGTTTACTACTTTTAATTCCACTATAATTACCTTCGTGCCAAAGTCTTAATCACCTGGTAGCATCTTAGAGTATAGGCCAATATCATGTTGCTTTGTTATCTACAAAAGCATTACTAGAATTTTAATAGCCAAGATGCAGCAATTCTTGCCATTGCTAATCAATAACAACCAAAATGTTTTTGTCAGGGTAACAAGCATCACTGACAATGTGCTTATGGCATAAGAGTTGGTAAGAGGTTATAGCAGAATAACTCTCTTTCATCGGTGTACGTTAAAAATTGATTTAAAAAAGGCCTTTGACTCTTTAAATTGGGAGTTTTTACTCACAGTATTTGAAGCAATGGGATTTCCAAGAAAGTTTGTTGGATAGATTAAGAGTTGCCTAACATCTCCAATGTTTTCTTTATCAATCAATAGAGGCTTGGTAGGGTATTTAAGGAAGCCGAAGGAGTGACGCAAGGTAATCCTATGGTGCCCTATTTGTTTGATATTACAATGATATTCAATCCAAGTTATTAAATATTGCTGGCCTGCATGGTATCTTTTCTTATCATCCAAAATGCAAGCAAGTACAATTGACACACCATATGCTTTATTGGTGATCTACTGATATTTTCCAAAGGGAAGCTGGATTTTATTGTTAGCATTCACAGCATATTACAGATGTTCTATATGTTTTTTGGTTTTCAACTTAATAATGCAAAAAATGAGTTGTATTGTATAGGAATTCCAAGGGAAGAGCTAGCAAAAATTCTACAAACAATAAGCTTTAAGTTAGGCACCCTCTTTGTTAGAGACTTAGAAGTTCCACTGATTACATATGAGGTCACCATGATTGATTACACACATATGGTTGAAGAGATTATGGCATGAATTAATAGTTAGGTAGCAAGACAACTTTCTTATGTAGGTAGACTGCAACTAATACAGTCAGTGATTTATAGCATGTATAACTACTAGTGCAAACAGTTCATACTTTCAAAGAAAGTCATCAAAAGGAGCAACCAACTTTGTACAAGGTTCTTTTGGAATGGACAAACGAGTGCAACCAAAGGGGTTTATGTTAGCTGGCAGGTCATATGTGGACCTAAGTGGGAAGGAAGGCTGGGCTTGAAAGACTTTAGTTTCTGGAATCAAGCCTATATACTTGGGCTCTTATGGTCTATTTTCACTCAAGTAGGGTCTTTGTGAGTTGCATGGGTGAATAGGTATGTGCTAAAAGGTAGAAGCTAAGATTCAAATAACGGCACAATAGTGGTATAGCGATCGTTATTTAATGGAATCGGCACCCACTGTCATCGCTATTTAATCGATATTAGGTGTGAAGAAAATTCACATCTTTAGCTGTTTATTACGATCGAAAAAAATGTCGTAGCAGCTAATAGTGGCAATAACGGGACACAATTGACGCTAATTTCATTTTTTTTTTCATGAAGATTTTTGTTTTTCATCATCAAGCATTAAAATTTCAAACTTTAACAAAGCAAAGCCCCAAACACAAGAAAAAAAATTCCTAGATTTATAATGACTTAGTAAAAAAAAAGCTCAATCAAAAATCAAGAAAATTTTGTTGAAATCAAGTAATAATAAAACACTTAAATTTACCTTTTTTTCCCTGTTTGTTTGTACATTTGTGTTGTATAGGGCTTAGAAAAACTTAGACTTTAGAAAGATTTTGCTTGAAATTTTAAATTTTCAAAAATTCATCTATGAGCACTCTGTGGGCGTGGGTTTCGGATTGTGCTGGTTGGATCCAAAAAGGAATCAGATGAATCAGTTGGTGGAAAGTTGGATGAAGGTAAAAGCTTGGAGGTTGGTTGGCTCCATGGTTGGTGGATGATTTGCGAAAAGCAAAGATTGGGAAAAAATGAAAGAAGTGTGAATGGAAAGATTTGGAATATGCAGGGGAATTTTGAAAGAAATATTTTAGTGAAGTGGAGAGTTTGGTAGGCACCAATTAATGCTTGACCAAACAAAAATATATATTTTTTTATAAATTTAGGGGCAAAATTTGAGGAGAAATAATTGGATGAAATTGAAAAATTTGAGATAAAAAAGTTTAATATAAATTTGAAAGGTATATTATATCGTACTTTAGATGAAAAAAATAAAATATTAAATGATTAATATGTTAATTTGATTTTTGATTTCTATTTTTATTGGGATTTTATTAATGATTTTATTGTTTTAATATTTGTATGTTGTTAATTTTCTAAATGTGAATATTTTACTATAATATTAAAAAATTGTAATTTTTTTTATATAAATAAAATAATATAAGGTGTCATTAATTACTTTAAAAATCATGAAAAAAAAATTTTATGATTATAATTATAATTACTATGTTTTATAACAAGTTGTGCAAATTTAAAAAAATTCACGATCACGATAACTGTAGTGACCGTGATGATATCCATTACATTCACAATCATGATAAATGCAACAGACCGAAAACGTGTTTCGACCGCAATTTGAATCCTTAGATAGAAGTACATAGGAGATACCGGTAGCTCTAAGCCACATTTGGTGCATTAAAAAGCTACTTCAAATGAGAGGATTAGCTTCTAAATTTTTTATACAAACAGAAAATAGAATGGTCTAGCACAATAAGGAATCAAGCTACTCTATTGCAAATGTCTATGATGAATTAACAGTAAGACAAATTAAGGTAAGTTGGCACAAGCTTGTTTGGTGCAAGATGCTTATTCCAAAGTTTGCTATTATAACTTGGATAGCCAATCTCAATAGGCTTCCCGCCAAGGATAAGGTGGTTGAATTGGGGCATTGTCGTAGATGGTGACTGTATACTATAGATACCAATTTTGACTAATTAATTTTTTTATATAGTTTAATATTAATTAATTTAACAAAAAAAGAAAAAAAGTCAAAAAAAGGTCTTGGATTTCAACTCTGGCAGCTGAAATCAAGTTGCCAGAGTGACATATTTTTCTCTCTTACACTACCTAATTTGACTGCCTGAAATCAAGTAAAATGTCACCAGACAGGATCTAAATTTTTCACAAAAAAAGATCCTAAGAAATCTGAGATTTGAATCCCATAGGCTTTGTAAATAGAGCCAAATTTTGCAAATCGAAGGGGAAAGATAGAAGGGAAATGAAAGGAATACTATCAACAAAAAAAAGATCACAATCCTTTTTGAGGAACCAGTAACAAATAAAAAAAATTTTTCAAAAAATAAAATTGTAGATCTATGAGGTTTGAGATTTTTTTTTTGAAAAATCTGAGTTTGAGGGAGTATTTAGAAAACAAAAAGAATCATTGGGGAAATTTTTAAGAATTTTTAAAAAAAATTTTGGGTTGCCAGAAACTGAAAGAATTTGAATTTTTCGACTACCGTTGAATTTTTCGATACCAGAATCTAAAAAAGTTTGAATTTTTTTATGACGTTTGAATTTTCCTACCACCGAAATCTGGGATCTTTATATTTTTTGACACTATTGAAGTTTTCGATCATCGGTGCATGATGGCGATCGGGCGAAAACTGGGTTATCATAAGGCCGGCGAGAAGTTTTGGGATTTTAGAGAGGGGGCCCCTGAGGTAGAAAAAGAGAAGGGAAAGAAAAAATTAAAAAAACTAAAACAGGCCTTTTATAGGCCCTCCAAAACGACGTCGTTTTGAGCATCCGAACCAAATCCGACCTGTTAAGATCTATGCGCCAACCCAACGCATTTTGCAGGTTTTTCCTTTTCTTTTTTCTTTCGTTTTTATTTTTATTTTTATTTTTATTTTTATATTGATTTTTATGTTTTTTTAATGATATTGTTATTATTATTGTTATTTTATATTATTGCTAGTAATAATTTTTTTAGAAACAAATAAATAAATAGAATAAAATAAAACTGAAATAAAATAAAAACCTAAAAAAATATAAATAAAAAATTTAATAATAACAACTACTTAAAGGAAATAAAATTTTACCAAAGTGTTGGGATAATTTAAAAATATTGGTTTTGCTAAGTAAATAATAATAAAATAAAAATAAATTGTTTAAATGAATATTTTAAATGCAATTTTTAGAGAAAGTTAAAAGAGTTTAATTTTCTTTAATTATTGCAAGTAAAAATAATTTTTTTGATTTCACCATGGAGTTGAAATAATCCAAAATTATTTTCACTAAAATAAAGATTGATTTAAACAATGTAAAATAATAATAAAAAATGAAATTAATAATATTTGAGTTTTTGAGTTTTTAAAAAATATATAGAAAATCAAAAGAGTTTGATTTTTTTAAACAAGAAATTAATATTTAGATTTCACCAGTGAGTCAGGATAATCTAAATTTTTTTTATAAAAAAATATAATTAAAGAATAAATAATAAAATTTTTAAAATAATCATAATAAAGATTAATTAATTAATTCTTTTAACTATAAAAATGATTTTATTTAGGATCTTGCCAAAATTGAGATAATCTTAAAATTTGTTCAAAATTTTTAGGATTTCGTCGAAGAGTCGGGATAATCTTAAAACTTGTTTAATAAATTTTGAGAACTCATCAAAGAGTCAAGATGTTCCTAAATCCTTTTTAAAATAAATAATTAAAATCTCATGACGAAGTTTTGAGAATTTTGTGAATGGTCAATTTTCTTGAAATATTTTCTAAATAATGATTTTCTATAAATTTCACCAAAGCGTCGGAGAATTTATAGAATACGGAATAATAATAATAATGTTAATTTCGTAATAGAGAAAAATGTTTTAAAATATATTTTAGGACATTAAACTTAAATATAAAAAAGGACCATGTTATCAAAATTATAGGATTACATATGTTTAATTGGTACCGTTCTTCGAACGGGCGACTTAAAGGTGCTAATACATTTCTTACTCATAACCGTACTCTTGGACCTAACCCTAATTTCACATACCTTAACTTCTTTTAGTAATTCTTAATTAATTTTAAGATTTTTACTAAAAGATGATATTTTGGGTGGCCAATCACATCCTATAAAAGATTGGTGGCGACTCCAAAAATTTTCACCAAGTCTAGTGATCGAGTCCCCCGGGACGAAAAATCGTTATGACAACTTAGCGACTCCACTAGAGACAACTGAGAGTCAAGCTAAAAAATTAAACATGTGTCATCCGAATTTTAATTGTATGGTCTTTTTTATATTTAATTTTAATTTCTTATCTCATCTTAGAATTTTTTTTTCATTTTTGATATGTTATTATTTTATATTATTGCTAATTATATTGTTAATTTTATTAATAATTGATTACATTCCCTCACACACATTCACATTGGCATTAATGCATGAGTTCTATACTCGGGCTCCTAAATATATCCCCTTTTAGGAGAAAGTAGAGTACCTACACTTTTGTGAGTTTATAATGCCTCCACTTGGGCTAACGAAATACTTCTACTCAAGTTGAACCCTTTCTGTCGGCAGCTCGTAATGGGTGAGAATCGGGGGCCTTGCTAGTCCAGAGTGGATGACAGTGAGGATCAATTTGGGAACTTTTTTAGCTTATGTTAATTACCAAACCATGCATATAGTGAAACTTAGGAAACCAACCTTAGATAGGGCCAATCCATTTTTGTAGATTATACCCTGAATTAGGACACATAAGGGAATATTTGTTTTAATATGATCACTAACCCTATTTTGTTTTGTTTTCATTTTGTTTCATGATCATGCATCATCATAAACACTTGCATATGGGATGTGCTTATCAATATGCCAATATCAGTAAGAAGATTTTCAGTCTTGTTTTGAAAACACCATCATGATGTTCTCAGCTTGAACGCCCACCATGTGTGAAGAGACCAATGTGGTGATAACTTTATCATTAGAAGCCCAAAGTAGAATGGGAGATTGTTTGAAAGAATCTATCTAAATAAGAAATTCTGCCCGAAGAAATCAAATTGAAACTTTAACAAAATGACATCTCCGAGTTGGTCGAGATCTAGTGTCGTGTATCAACTTCTAGAAAGATGGCTTTCGAGGAAAAATATGGTCATATTGCTTCACTAATTGAGGTGTCTATGGAAAATCAGTTGATAAGAGCTTTAATTCAGTTATGGGACCCTGCATATAAATGTTTCATATTCAATGAAATAGATATGACCCCGACGATCGAAGAGTATACTATATTATTATGGTTGTATCTCCCTAATCTAGATAAAATCTATTGGTGAGGTCAAAAACTTGGATCTCGAAAGAAATTTACCTGTATGATGAAAGTCCCCACTTAGAATGTGAACTCATATATCCAAAAAAAAGCTAAAAGTGATTGCATCCCTTGAAAAATCTTACGTGCTTACCTTATCAAATACTTAGAGGATGAATGAGGCATGAGAATGATAGCTTTGGCAATTTATGGCTTGATCATCTTTTCGAAGGTCTTGGGGCATATTAAAGTATCAGTGATTAACTTTCTTGAGTAGGTGGATAAAAAAATCAATCATGTTTCTTCTATACTGGCAAAGACCTTTAGATCATTGAATCATTATCGAAAAAGAAGAGGACGCTTCATAAGGTGTGTACAGTTACTCTACATTTGAGCAAAAAGTCATCTTTAACATCTTATGGGTAAATTTTATCCTACTTATGTAATAAAAGTAGGCCAATTGAAGAATGCTGTAATGTTGAATGGCCAAAAGCAACGACCAAGAAAGAGTGGGTTTTGATTTTGTAAGATCTTACTAGTGTTCAAGTTATATGAAAAGCTCTATGGATGCCATGAGAAGCCATGTTATACAGGTGTGGTGACAAGCCATGGGTTCCACTCTTAGGATCGGGGGGAGGTATAAGCTATGCTTCGACACTGGTTCGTCGACAATTAGGGTTAGAGTAATTTATCCCAATGACTCATGGGCTTCAAGAATTGAAATTCTCTTTTGAGGAATTAGGATTTCTAGGAAAGATAAAAGAGATTATCAAAGAGTGAAAGCAGACTCGAAGAGTAGATCGTAGGGGATATACAGACAAAGCCACACCTGAATATCTTATATAGAGAAGTTAATGGGTCATAAGCAAAGTTGGTCCTAAAGAAAATAGACCATGCCACCAAAAAGACACCTATTATGAAAAGATTCTTGAGGATATAAAGATTATGAAGCGTAAATTTGAAGAAGAAAAAAAATATGAGAGCTTGAAAAAAAGACGCTTCAGCATGAGATTAATGAGTGAAAAGATAAGACTGATAAAAGTGAAGCAAAATCTCGAAAGCTTGAAAGAAAATAAGAAAATATCTCTGAAAGCTGGCATAAGTCCATCGCCACAATGACTACAGAGCTTTAAAATCTAGAAAAAAATGTAAAACAGCTTTAGTCCAATTTATTATCTAAGAAAGAAAAGCTTAGTCAATCTGTGAAAAAAAAGAAGGTACTGTAAGGTCTCATAGATGACTTAAAATGGCAAATGCATTATTGACGTGAAGCCATTCAAATTTTGAGAAAGGATCGAGATCAATTTACACATAGAGCACAATATTGGAAGGAAGAATATTAGTTGAAAGAATTTCAAGCCAGTTGTCTAGTAAAACAGATAAGAGAAGTTAGCTTCAAAGCAAGAGACATGGCCCAAGAAGCTAAACAAGTGAAAGAAGAGATTTATCCATGATAGCATAACCAACGCTTAACCAATTTTCTAGAGAATGCTTATAAGCAGTACAAGCATGTAGGGTGCTTCTTTTAAAAATTTTAATATTATAATGAAAGAAATATTTAGTAAAGATAATGTGAAGTTATGATATGGTGGTGCAAGTTTAAACTTAAAATCTTTTGTAAATATTGGATATATAATAAGCACATCCTTTGCATTCATGCATCATATGTGTATTTCATTTTTTAAAAAAAATACATCGTGACTAAAAGAAAGAGACCTCAAAATAACAAATCTTAAAAGAGTTTCCTTTAACTCAATCAGGTGCAAGGATAGTTAGGCCATCAAGAAAACATAGATCAGATCACTCATCATCGTTAGAACACTCACTCACAAGTCAGAATCATAGAAAGCGAGCAAACATCTAGAATAGAAAGGATAGAAAAAGCTCAATTTGATATGCATGAACAAATGATTAGGTCTCAACAAGAATTGATAGAACAAATGACTAGGATTCAAAAAGAGACTCGAAAAGAAATGGCTACAATGATGGACATGATGAGGAAAATGACCAAAAGAAAAGGGTAGCTAAAGAAGTAACTACTGAAAAAGAGCCTCAAGCCTAAGAAAATACCAGTGATAGGGAAGATCCATTGTATCAATCAGGGTTTACTCCACCCTATGCTTAAGCCTCTCATCAAATGCATCCATAAATGACACAGCCTAAAAGGTAGCCACATGCTCAATTTAATTTACCTCTTTTTACAGTTCAACCACATAGTCAAGAACATGTTGGTTTAAATATTGGGACAAGTCATGTTGGGCCCATTATGGTCTTAGATTTAGATGACCCAAGAGAATAGGAGAACCTAAAAAAAGATATGCCCGAACAATCTGAAAATATAAAGGCACAATAAAAATTATATTTCTAAGAAGAAAGGCTACGAACTATCGAAGGTATAAATATTTTTGGTACAATTGATACCAGTGAACTCAGTCTGGTTCCAGATTTGGTAATCCCACAAAAGTTCAAAGCATCTAAATTTGAAAAATATGATGGAACCAAATGTCCTCAAGTATATATCACTATGTTTGTCAAAAAATGACTGGGCATACAAATAATGACAAGTTACTTATCCATTATTTTCAAGATAGTCTTACTGGATCAGCTATCAGATGATATATTCAATTAGACAGGAGTCGTATTCATTCATGAAAAATCTGGCCAAAGAATTTATTACTTAATATAAGCATGTCATAGACATGGCTCTAGATAGACCATCTTTGTAAAACATGGAAAAAAAAGCTAATGAAAATTTTAAAAAATATGCTTAGAGATGGTGAGATGTTACCACTCAGATTCAACCTCTTCTTACTGAAAAGAAACAACCATTTTATTCATCAATACCCTTCGAGCACTATACTATGATAGGTTTATCAATCTTGCCACAAAAAATTTTACTGATATGGTGATTATAGGAGATATAATAGAAAATACCATTAAAAATGGAAAGATTGATGGAAGTGATGTTTTTGGATCAAAGAAAAGAGGATCATCCCAGAAGAAAAAATAAGAAGTGCAAGTTGTCACCACTGAAAAACTAAAATCGAGACCTTTTATCCCATACCACTCATTTCTTGTATACCAACCTTCTTATCCAACCATTTCTAACTTTTCCCAAAACCCATACCATTACCAACCAATGTAAACCCAAACACCTACTTTTCAAGCCAATGTTCATCCCCGAGCATCTTTACCATGACCTTCCATTCAATTAAATACAACAGACTTTAATAGAAAAAAACCTTAAAATAATCGAGAGCAGCAATGATTTGATCTAATTCCTATGACATACACGAAATTGTTCTTTTAGTTATTTTAGAAACAATTGGTGGCTCGATAACCCATAGAGCCTTTGAAACCTCCATATCCAAAGTGGTATGATCCTGAAGCTTCTTGTGACTATCATTATGGAATTCAAAGCCATTATCTGGAAAATTGTATAGCTTTCAAACGTAAGGTCCAAAGCCTGATTGATAACGAACTTTTAAATTTTACAACCAAGGTCGGACTAAGTGTGGAGGCTAATCTGTTACCTAATCATGGTAAAAGATTAATAAATGCTTTAAATAGTGAAACAACTTAGAATATTAAAAGAGAAGTAAGCGAGATCAGAACCCTTATGAATGAAATATTTGCTACCTTTGTGAAAGCAAATATGATTCATCTAATACCTAAAAATTCAGATAATAGAAATTTCACATATAATTCAGATCACACTTGTGAATTTCATATGGGGATGGTTGGTCATTCACTTTAAGACTGTAAAGCATTTCAACAACAGTTGCAGAGAATGATGGATTCTTTCTTGGTTGAATTTTATGAAGAATATGAAAAAAGTTCAATTAATGTTGTGATGGGAAACTCGTCCAAAAGTAAGCCTTACCAAATGAATTTTGAGCCTGTTACCATCTTCTATGAAGACAAACTGAGTGTTAAGGTTAACAAGCTAGTTCATATAAATTTTGAGCCTGTCACGATCTTTTATGATGAAAAATTGAGTGCTAAAATTAGTGAACCAATTTGTACAACTATGCCAAAGGTGACAATTGAGGTCCCTAGCCCATTCCTATACAAATCGAATAAGACAGTTCCTTGAAAATATGATTGTAATATCATATCACAAGGTTTGGATAATGGATCTCTTCAATATGGCTCATATGATACAAGCACAGCAAACATAACTGGCGTAGTAAGCATAACTCAAAGTGGGCGGTGCTATACTCCAAAAGCACTTGAGAGAGCACGAAAAAAAAAATTAAAGAAAAGGGAAATGAGCTTAAAAAAAGAAGATAAATCATCCAACAATTAAGACACTCACCCAGTCTCAGTCTTAGATCGAGAATGTAAAAATTCGATTACAAAAAAAGAGGCTTGTGAGTTTTTAAAGTTTATTAAGCACAGTAAATATAGTGTGGTAGAGTAATTAAATCGTTTACCAGCTCAAATTTTTATACTCTCGTTATTGTTAAATTCTGAGCCTCATAGAAATACCTTGCTTAAAGTACTCAATGAGGCTTATGTCGCTCATAATATATCTGTAGAGAAACTTGATCGCATAGTGAAAAATATCATAGTGGGAAATTATATATCATTTAGTGATGATGAAATTCCACCTGGTGGTAGAGGTAATGCTAAAACCTTACATATCTCCACAAGATACAAGGATCATACATTGGCAAAAGTGCTCATTAATAATGGATCTTTTTTTAATGTTATGCCTATGACTACACTATCTAAATTACCAGTTGACATGTCTTACATGAAGATGAGTCATATGATAGTGAGGGCTTTTGATGTGACCTGTCATGAAGTAATAGGTAATATCAAGCTACCAATCTAAATTACACCATGTACTTTTGATATAGTCTTTCAAGTCATGGATATCGATCATTCTTATAGCTATCTTTTAGAACGACCATGAATTCACATGACAAGAGATTTTTCTTCCATTCTGCATTAAAAAGTGAAATTTATAATTGATGAAAAAGTGGTCATTGTTACTAGTGAAGAAGATCTATTAGTGACTAAACCCTCGACTATATTATTTATTAGAGTAGCTGAGGAAGCCCTAGAATGTTCTTTTAGATCTTTTGAATTTGTTAATGCAACCTATGTGAGTGAAAGATCAAAACTGCTTATTCCATGTCTATCCAAGGCTTTCAATATGGCCCTTAAAGAAGTGGTAGGGAAAGGACAACAGGTGTGGGTTAACTTGCAGGGAATACAACGACCATAGAAAAAAAAAAAAAGTTGGCTCATTTTCTAGGGCAAGAAGTAGAGATTGAAAACCTATCTTGTTCTCCATTTTATGATATTTTCATCTCAGCTAGCTATATCTATCCAGATGTAGAGAAAGAGTTCATACCATCATTGAAAGATATCTTTACTGAATTTTTGATACAAATGATGGGTGAAGAAAAGAAGAACAAAGATCCAGGTTGTCCATGGGTTTATCTTATTTTTCTTGGTGCAGAACTAAAAAATTGGCATGTTAAAAAGCTACATGTTATTGTTAAATTTTCTCCAAAGTAATGTGTTGAACCTAATTTAAATGCTTTTGTTAAAAGCATTAAATGTCTTATGTGTGTTTGTTTCCTCATTTTCAATTGAATAAATGACAAGCGTAGCACATTTGTCTATTTCTTTTGCCTCTTTCATTTTAATTCTTTGTATTACTATACATCCTTCTACATTTCATCCATTTCACTTATTTTCAGGTATCTGAATAATGAATATGAAGATCATCATGACAATATTTCAGGATTTGATTTTGAAAATTCTGTTTATATTGGTGAACTCGATGATGAAAAAAATATGAAAAACCATGCCATATCCCCAAAATTATTAAGATTAGTGGAATAAGAAAAGAAGCAAATTATGCCTTATCAAGAAGCCACTGAAGTTGTTAATTTGGGGATGAAGAAACTAAAAAAGAAGTTAAGATTGGTACTTTGATGTCATCACCAATAAAGCAAGAGTTGATAAAGTTACTACATGAATATATAGATGTATTTGCTTGGTCATATCAAGATATGTCGGGGCTAGATACTAAAATTGTAATGTATAAGTTACCTTTGAAACCTGAGTGCAAACCAATTAAACAGAAGCTGAAAAGAATGAAACCTAAAATGTTGTTGAAAATAAAAGAAGAAATGAAAAAATAATTTGATGTGAAATTTTTAGAAGCGACCAAATATCCCAAATGGGTGGCAAATATAGTTCTAGTACCTAAGAAAGATGGCAAAGTGAGAATGTGTGTTGATTATCGAGATTTGAATAAAGCAAGTCCAAAAGATAATTTTTCATTACCTCACATTGACACTCTAGTGGACAATATCGCTAGGCATTTTTTGTTTTCATTTATGGATAAATTTTTAGGCTACAATCAAATTAAAATGACACAAGAAGATATGGAAAAGACTACTTTTATGACATTATAGGGAACATTTTACTATAAAGTCATGCCTTTCAGTTTGAAAAATGCCAGGGTAACTTATCAAAAAGCCATGGTAACTTTATTTCATGATATGATGCACAAAGAAATAAAGGTGTATGTGGATGACATGATTGCCAAATCCCCGTGAAGAAGAAAATCATATGACTAATCTCATAAAGCTATTTAAGTGATTAAGAAAGTTTTAGCTCAAGCTCAATCCAACTAAATGCATTTTTGGTACAACCTTAGAAAAATTAATGGGATTTATTGTCAATAAAAGAGGAATAGAGATGGATCCAAATAAAATACGTGCCATCCAAAAGTTACCACCTTCGCACATACAAAAAGAAGTAAGGGGATTTTTAAGGAGATTGAATTATATTTCTCGTTTCATTTCTCAACTTACAGCTAAATGTGATCCTATATTTAAGATTCTTCGAAAACATAGCTCAAGAGAATGGGATGAAGATTATCAAATGGTGTTTGAAAAGGTTAAAGAATACTTATCAAACCCATCAGTATTAATGTCATCTGTCCTTATCTTGTATTTGACAGTGCATGAAAAGTCAATAGGATGTATTTTAGGGCAACATGATAAAACAGGAAGGAAAGAATAGGCCATTTATTATTTAAGTAAAAAGTTTACTGATTATGAGTCAAAGTATTCACCATTAAAAAAGATGTGTTGTGCATTAGCTTGGACAGCTCGTCGGCTCAGACAATACATGTTGTATTATACCACTTGGCTCATTACAAAATTAGATCCAATCAAGTATATCTTTAAAAAGTCTTTATTGTCAAGAAGAATAGTAAGATGGCAAGTGTTACTTTCTGAATATGACATTGTATATGTGTCCTAAAAAGCAATCAAAGAAAGTGTTATTGTTGAATTTCTTACAAAACGCACCCATGAAGAATATGTGCCTATGACATTTGATTTTTTAGATGAAGACTTAACGTCTGTAATGCACATAGATAAATAAGAGCATGATGAAGGTATATGGAAGATGTATTTTGATGGTGCATCAAATGCTTTGGGGCATGATATTGGAGTAATTTTGATATCTCCAGAAAAGGATTACTACCCAATCACTACAAAACTAAATTTTGATTGCACCAATAATGTAACAGAATATGAAGCATGTGTTTTGGGTTTTCAAGTTGCTTTTGAAAGGAAGGCTCATGCTTTAAAAGTTTATGGAGACTCTACCT
This sequence comes from Durio zibethinus, assembly GCF_047325235.1. Lineage (NCBI taxonomy): Eukaryota > Viridiplantae > Streptophyta > Magnoliopsida > Malvales > Malvaceae > Durio > Durio zibethinus. Next base: position 17,757,547 of record NC_143176.1, read on the forward strand.
TAGTCATATACCAATTGCGAGGAGAATGGAAAACTAGATACTCAAAGTTGATTTTACACCAAAGTACATATCAAAATTGATCAAAAAATTTGAGAATATTTGGTTTCATTATTTACCCTGAGAAGAGAATTAGATGGCTAATGCTTTAGCTACATTGGCAGCAATGTTCAAATTAAATGAAAATGCTAAAATCCAACCCATCAAATTGAGTTTGTGAGAGAAACCAACTCACTGTTCAAATGTTGAGGAAGAAGTTGATGGAAAACCATGGTATTTTGACATATTACAATATGTTAAATATCAACAGTACCCAGAGCACATATTAGGGAATGATAACAGAACTTTAAGAAGGTTGGCAATAAGTTTCTTTCTAGATGAAAAAATTTTATATAAGAGAAGTTAAGATCAAACACTATTAAGATGTGTGAATGCTGCTGAAGCTAAAAAGCTACTAGAAGGAATTCATGGAGGTGTTTGTGAAACTCATGCAAACGGTCACATAATGACTAAGAAAATAATGAGAGTAGGATACTATTAGCTGACAATGGAAAAAGATTACATTAACTATGCTAGAAAATGCCATAAATGTCAAATTTATGCAAACAAGATTCAAGTTCCTCCAACGTCCTTGCATGTTATGTTAACATTTTGGCCTTTCTTTGTGTGGGGAATGGATGTGATAGGGCCCATTACACTAAATATACATACTTATAAGATGCCAATCACTAGTAATTCTATAGAAAATCTATCCCATAAAACTCTATAACTTTCTTGTATCTTTTTTATATTTAATTTTATAAAGACTCAATTTATTTATAAGCATACAAAATTTTCTATCAATAATTTATTTTTTCTTAGAATTTTACTCCTGTAAGTTTTCTTGTCATCAATTAATATCTAATCAATCTCAAATAAATCTGTCAAGATTTGAGTTATTATTTCTAATAAATTCAATATTTTATCAAGAAACCACTATTGATCATTTGTCACTAGTAATAGATAGTTTCAAGACAAAAAAAAAAAATATCTTTGAAATATAATCCAAATATTTAAAACAAACTAGTTGGAGGTAAAAGATCTCTCAATGCTTTTGGCGTTGGAGTATTTGAGAACACACAAAGACTTTCAATAATCCTTTTTAAGTAGAGCATCATGACTTAAACTACAGCAAGTTGCCAAAGTTTTAAGGAATTTCCATTAGCTTCGCTTATTATAGATTTAGTGAAGTAAATATAAGGACCAAAAAAGATTAAGCAAATGTAATAACAGACACTAAATATTGCTCAGTTGAGCATTGAAGCCTCAAATTAAGTAAAGCAAAAGAGAAGGTAATGAAATGCCATTGAAGCAGAGAAATGTTGTGACAAGCTTGGATATGAAAAGATGACCGTTGGTGGATGCATTTATAAATACATGTAATTAATATTTTTCAGGTTTTATTTTATATATGGATATAGCCATGAAATTTCCAAGTGATGTAATCTAAACTATTAAAACTGTTAGATGCAGAATAAATAATAAATAAGAGATATAACTGAGGCTTGTTTGGAAAATATTTGTCATAATGGTTTTATGTCCGCCCGATGAATTTGAAAACAAAAATAAAAGAACAAAAAATGGAGTCTCCACCAATCTTTTTTTGGCTAGGTGTGATTAGCCACTTATGAAAACATATCATTTTAATGAAATCTTAAAATTTATTAAAAAGATAATTTTAGGGTCTGCGTAACAATCTAGGTTCGAGAGTCGGTTACGCGTCGAGAAGGATTAGCATCCCTACAGTGCCCGTTTAAAAATGGTACCAATTAACTACTTATTATCCTTTGATTTTGATAAAAACAGTCTCATTTTGTGTTTGAAAAAAAATTTCTTGATTTTTTATTTATTAGAATTTATTTATTAATTGTTGTTTCATTTTTATTCAAGAAAAATAAATTAGAACCTTTTTATCGAAATGATTCTTAAAATGTTTCAGTACATTGGTAACATTGGAAGAACTTTTTCTTACCTAGAAATTTCTTAGGCATCACTTCTCGAAATACTTTAAAATCCCATTCTTGGAGGCTCAAATTTACTTGTCGTAAAAATTATGACATGCATGCAATGCAAATGATAATAAGTTAATGCACACATTTTATTTTTGTTTGGAAATTTTATTAATTAATTTATTTGATTTTTTTATTTTTAATTGAAATTTTGAAGAAAAATGAATTTTATTATATTAAAGATTTTATATAAATATTCTAATACACTGGTAACATTTTAAAGAAAATTTTCTTACTTAGGGATTTTGTAAAGCATCACTACTCGGAATACTTTTAGAATCCCATTATTGGATAAAATTTTCTTTTTCCTTATTTATTATTATTATTTTATTATATTGATTAATTTTTGTTAATTATTTTATAAGAAAAAAAGAAAAATTTTATTGTATTGAAAATTTTTTTATAAATACTCCAATACACTGGTAGTATTTAAAAAAAAATCTTATCACCTAAAAATTTTATAGGTATTACTACTCGGAGTACCTCTGAATCTCATCGTCGAATAAAATTTTTTTTTCTTATTTTTATTTATTTATTATTATTATTAAGTCTTATTTTAAAAAAAATAAAATTATCACAAATTTTTACTATATATTTCATTATTTATTTTCATTTGTTAATATTATAAAACAACAAAAATTTATTCTAGCAAATTTAAACATTTTTACATGCATAAATATTAAGAATAATAATTAAAATAACAAAAATAATATTTTTAAAAAATCTAAAAAAATTTCAAAAAATAAAAATAAAAATAAAATTTTTTACCTGAATCGGATCGGTCAACGGTCCGATCAACGCGCGGTTCGGATCGACGGTTTGGTCTAGCGTCAACGGTTCGGTCTGGGTTGGTTTACCAATTCGGGACAATCCAGTTCGATCTGGCTTGGTTTAGATAGACTGGTCAGAGGTTGAAGGACAAACGAGTTGCTGGGTCAAGTGTACAGACCTCAGGTTGGGTCATGAGTTGATGTGCGGATTCTCAAGGTTCAAAATGACGTCGTTTTAGTCTTTATTGAAACAGTGTCGTTTGGGTTTTCACCGTTTATCGTTTTAGTCTTTATTGAAATAGTATCGTTTTGGTTTTCACCGTTTATATAAAAGGTCCAAAATTTTTTTCAGTCATTCTCTTCTCTTCTTAAAAAAAAAAAACCCTATTTTTTTTTTTTAGCCAAACGCAGATGGCTGACCGATCGCCTTCACCAGTCGTCGACCGATGTCACCTTTGATCGAAAAAAACTAAAATCACCTAAAATGTTCTCCTTAACCCCTTGAACACAGATCCAGCCTCCATTTCACTTGAAAGTACCCTAAACGGTGTAGATCTGGCTTGAAAGTTTCGATCAAACCCCTCATTTTTTTATTCTCTTTTTTTTTAAACTGATTTTATTTTTTTCTTTGTGTAGGAACTCTAGACGCTGGGTTCCTCATTCCAAGGAATTGAGTTATTTTTTTGTGTTTTTTTTGTTATTTTTCTAGCAGAAAGCTATTTTTATTTTTTACAGGGTTTTTTTTCCTCCTCTTTTTTTTGGTTTGACCAAGAGCTCTATTTATAGAGTTTCGACCATGCCTTGTGCCTGAGTAGGTGGCACATGGCTCGGCATGAGGGTGAGCACGAGCTCCTCACCCCTATTTATTTCTTCTGTTTTATTCAGTGGTAGGGTAGGATAGCTTAGGATAAAATTTACAGGGTATAAGAGAGGGATAGGGTATGGTGGGTAGGGCATGGTGGTAGTGGTGCCGGGGAATGGTGGTAGCATATGGTGGCCAGCAGTGTCGTGCCAGGCACCACTACCACTAGTATTCTTTTCTTTTATTTTTATTTTTTGTTATTATATTTTTTTATATTTTTTGTTTAATTTCTATTATTGTATTTAATAATATTCTTATTTTATTTATTAGTTAATAAAAAATAGCAAATTTGATCAAGCTCGGATAATTTTGATGTCTACAGTTGCTTCTCTTTACACATTGCTGAGAATCAAGAATAGGTCAAAGACAAAGACAATAATTTTGTCCAAAATCTAAAGGGATTTTTTGTTTTTTTTAACATAAACTACTCAAAAAGTTTTTCACGTCAAATCGAAAATGCTCCTCTCACTTGAGGCTCGATAACTTTTGAAAATTTAAAATCTGAAAAAGGCTCTTCTTAGTAGAGGCTCAACAACTTTAAAATTTTATCTTGAAAAGGTTCATCTCAGCAGAGGTTTAATAATTTTAAAACTTTATTTGGAAAAGCTACTCTTAGCAGAGGTTCAACGACTTTAAAATCTCATCTTCAAAAAGCTCCTATCATTAGAGGCTCAACAATTTTAAAATTTTATCTTAAAAAGGTTTCTCTCAGCAGAAGCTTAACAAATTTAAAAATATCATTTTGAAAAGGTCTCCTCTCAGTAGAGGCTCAACAACTTTAAAAATCTCATTTTGAAAAAGGGTCATCTCAGCAGAGGCTCAACAACTTTAAAAATTTTTATTTGTTTTTCAAATCGAGTTCTCATCTTTGAACAAGTAAATTTCTCTCTTTTAAATTTTTTTTTTGATCTTATTTTTCATTAGGAAATGGAAAGTCTCTATCCTCATTATTCATAGATGCATGTACTTAGTGCTCTAAATGTAATGTGTGTAATGCAATCAAAATTATTCATTGTGATAAAAAAGTTCTCGAAATCTCTTGCTTTTTGGTTTCTTTTATTAGAATTGCCACATGACCAATCTATTCTTAACATCTGACCATTGTATTCATTCTCAATAATATTTTTCTTCTTCAAAAGTCTGTAACATCAATGTCTTGTCATGCTTTTTCATCATTTTTTATCTGTCTTTGTCAACTTTTAAAAGTAATGCTGAGATCTTTCATGTTCATTTTTTTTTATCATTTTAAGTTTAAGACAAACAAAATACAATCACACATTTCTCCTATTTGTATGGTGAACGAAAATATCAAATGAGAATAAAGGAATGGATAGGCATTATTTCCAAGGGAAAGATAGCATATTTCATTATATTGATAATAAGTGCATGGCAACAAAAGTGTTTAAGTTGAAACAAAGGTGCCCAAGTAATGATCATAAGATAATCACGAGCAAAATATTCTCAGATTCTTTTTCTAAAACTAAATAAGATGATTTCTTTGATTCTTCAGAGTTCATCAAACTATACTTGCCCCGGTGTTATGGGATCTTCTTTTGATGATGCTTCTCCTTCATATCCAAGTTGTCCTTTTTAGGTTTTCAGCTTAGATAAGTCATTATTTTTTTCTTCTTTTTTTTAAGTAAAATATTTCTTTACAGCATCTGAATTTATTAGAGTAGGCAAATCACCTCCGTCCATCTTTGCCAAAATCAATGCCTCATCAGAAAAGGTTTTTTTCACCACATACGGGCCTTTTCAATTTGGTGTCTATTTTTTTCGATTATCATGTTGATTTGAAAAGATCTTTTTCAGCACTAAATCATCTTTCCTAAAGCAACGGGGATGAATTTTCTTGTCATGTGCTCTCATCATCCTCTTTTAATATAATTGACCATGACAAAGTGCTATAAGTCTTTTCTCTTCAATGAGGTTTAATTGCTCCTAATAATTTCGAACCCATTCTACTTCCTCTAACTCTACCTTCATCAGGACTCTCAGCGAGGAAATTTCTACTTTGATCGGTAACACAACTTCCATTTCATATACCAAAGAGAATAGAATGGCCCCATAGATGTTTGGACTGATGTTCTATAAACATACAAAGTAAAAGGCAACTTCGCTTGCCAATCTTTATAAATGTCAATCATTTTTTTCAAGATTTTTTTTATATTCTTGTTTGCAACCTCTACTACCCCATTCATCTTTGGATGATATGGTGTTGAATTACGATGATGGATCTTGAATTGAGTGCACACTTCATTCATTATTTTATTATTTAAGTTTTTGGTGTTATCAGAAATAATTATCTCTGAAAGCCCATATCTACATATTATCTCTTTTGTTATGAAGTTGCATACCACAGATCGAGTTACGCTAGCATATGATGCAACTTCTACCCACTTGGTGAAGTAATTAATCATCACAAAGATGAATCTATGCCCATTCGAAGCTTTTGGAATGATGTGATCGATGACATCCATACCCCGCATAGAGAATGGCCATGGAAGAGCCAAAACGTGTAATGCTATTGGAGGAGTGTGGATCTTATCAGCATAGATCTGACATTTATGATATTTTCTAGCATAATTAATACAGTCACTCTCCATTGTCAATCAATAATAGTCAACCCTCATAATTTGTCTAGCCATCATAGGACCATTTGCATGTGCCCTCATAAACTCCATCATGCACTTATTCAATAATCAGCTTCACTTCAGCTACATTCACACATCTTAAGAGCACTTGATCTCGACCTTTTTTATAGAGAAAACCTTCATTAAGGAAAAAACTCGTAGCCAACCTTCTAATAGTTCTCTTATCATTTTTTGTTGCATGTTTTAGGTATTGCTTGGTTTTAATGTATTGCATAATGTCATGATACCATGGCTTCCTATCCACTTCTTCTTCAACACCTGAACCATATGTTGGTTTATCCTTCACAACTAGCTTGATGGGTTGGATTTCAGTATTTGTATCTATTTTAATCATTATAGCTAGAGTAACTAATGCATCAGCAATTTGGTTCTCCATTCTAGGTAAATGCTCAAACTAAACTTTTTTGAATTGCTTAGCCAATTTGGAGATGTACTTATGATACCGTATTAACTTGGAATCTCTCGTTTCTCATTTTCCTCATAACTGATAGATGACTAGAGCTGAATCTCCAAACATATCCAACACTTTGATCTTTTTTCAATCACTGTTTATAGACCCATAACATAGGCCTCGTATTCAACCACATTGTTTGTGCAATTGAAATTTAACCTAGCTGTGATGGGATAATAATGTTCATCAAGAGATATTAAAATTACCCCAATACCATGGCCTAAAGCACTTATGGCTCCATCAAAATACATCATCCAAAACTTTTCAACAGGTTTATTTTTTTCAATGGCTAGCACATCTTCATCAAAAAAATCCTGTTTCATTAGCTTATAATCTTCGGTTGCACGATCGATAAGAAACTCAGATATTGCACTTCCTTTAATAGCCTTTTAAGTCACATAAATAATATTATATTCTGAAAGCATAACTTACCATTATGCTATCCTTCCTGTCAATGAAGGCTTCTCGAAGATGTACTTAATAGGATTTAACTTTGCTATAAGCCAAATAGTGTGACAAAGCATGTATTATCGAGTCTTCTAGCTATCCAGGCCAATGCATAACACCTTCTCTAATGGTGAATACTTGGACTCATAATCAATAAATTTCTTGCTCAAGTAGTAAATCGCTTATTTTTGCCTATCAGTTTCATCTTTTTACCCAGCACACATCCCATTGAATTTTTATACATTGTTAAGTACAAAATCAAAGGTATTCTCGAGATTGACGGCATCAACACAGATGGATTTGACAAGTATTCTTTGATCTTATCAAAAGCCTTTTGACATTCATCATTCTATTCTCTTTGATCATGTTTTTTAAAAAGCTTAAAAATAGGATCACATTTATAGGTGAGTTGAGAGATGAAACGAGCAATGTAATTCAATTTCCCTAAGAAACCTCGTACTTCTTTTGGGGTATGAGGGGGAGATAAGTTCTAGATGGTTTGTATCTTATCCAGGTCTACCTCGATTCCTCTTTCACTGACCACAAAGCCTAATAGTTTTTCAGATTTGGCATCAAATGTACATTTAACAGGATTCAACTTTAGTTGAAATCTTTTCAATCTATTAAACAACTTTTTGAGGTTAACTATATGATCTTCTCCCTCATGAGATTTTGTAGTCATATCATCCATATATACCTCTATTTTTTTATGTATCATGTCATGAAAAAGAGTCACCATTACTCTTTGATAAATAGCACCAGCATTTTTCAACCCAAAAAGCATGATTTTGTAACAGAATGTCCCTCACATGGTCATAAATATAGTTTTCTCCTTATTATCTCAAGCCATCTTGATCTAATTATAGCCTGATAAGCCATCCATAAAAGAAAATATGGAATGCCTAGCAGTATTATCCACTAGAGTATCGATGTGAGGTAGAGAAAAGTTATCCTTAGGGCTTACCTTATTCAGATCTTGATAATCAACACACATTCTCATTTTTTCATTTTTATTACGAACTGACATTATGTTGGCTACCCATTCAGGATATTTTGCTACATCTAAAAATTCAGCATCAAATTACTTCTTCACTTCATTTTTAATTTTCAACAGCATCTCGGACTTCATGCATTTTAGCTTTTGTTGTATCGACGTACATTCTGATTTTAAAGGCAACTTATGCTCTACAGTATCAGTGTTAAGTCTTGGCATATCCTGGTAAGTCCATATGAACACATCCACATATTTTCGAAGCAGTTTTTCTAGTTTTTACCTTTCAACTAGTAAAAGAGATGTACCAACTTTGATCTCTCTTTTATTTTCACCGTCTCCCAAATTCACTAATTCGATAATTTTTTAGTAGGGTTCAATTGACTTATTTTCATGTTCTATTAATTCTAACAAATCAGAAGGTAATGTGTAGTTATCTGAATCTTCTTCATTATGAAGTTCATCAACATGAATTAAGTTTTCAAAATCAAATCCAAGATTATTGCTATGATTATCTTCGTGTTCTTTATTTGAGACCCTGTAAAAGGGTAAGAGAAATAGAATATTGGCACACAAAAATGGGATGGCAGAAAAATGATGGAAAAAGGGAATGGAAAGCAAAATGCAGATGAAAGTAATAGAAGAAATACATATGCATCTTTTAAGTCTTTTATTAAAACGACAAACATAAAGATACCATCAAATATCACCCAATGCTTATAAAAGTAATTAAGGATTTAAAGTTTCACAATACATTACTTTTTAGAAGTTTTAAAGATAACAGGCAGCTCTACGACTTTTCAATTGTCTAGCTCAAAATTTGAAGGATAAGGGTGCACGAATAGCTCTTTATTTTGACTCTTTTTTCTTTGTCATCCATCATTTGAACGGTCAGCTCTAAAAATGCTTCTGTAAATCCTGTACTTAGGGCTTCAGGTAAATCTTGGTAAATATATCCTCTTGAATGAAAAGAATCATAGAGGTATGAAATGACCATAGGCTCTGACTCTGGTTCATATGCTCCTAGATTAGCCATCTTTTTATTTTTCTTTTCATTCACCATTTTCATTCTATCCCCTCTTGTTAGTTTATATCCTAAGTCGAATCTATCTTTCTTATCATATACTATCGATGGCTTTATAATTCCTTGTAAGTTCTTCCCTAGTCCAATTTTAAGTTACCATCACATCCTGGTAAGCTACTTAATGACCATTTTAGTAGTCGTAAGAAGGTATGGTGAATATAGTTTAGATCTTTCAACTACATATGTTACATTAGCTATTTCAAAAGATCTGTAAAAATATTCTAGTGCTTCATCTATTGATTCCACATAAGGAGTATTTATTGGTTGAGTTACCAATAAATCTTCTTCTTCTGCCACATATGTTAACCTTTTTTCAACAATGAATTTAACTTTCTAATGTAATAAAGATGGCACAGCACCTACCATATGGATTCATGATCTACCCAATAAATAACTGTAGGAAAGAGATATATCAATAACTTAAAATTTTACGTTGAAAGTGCACGGGTCAATCTATAATGGTATTTCTATATCTCTTAGCACCTATCTTTGGATCCCATTAAAGGCTTAAACTATCATATGACTAGGCTTCATATAAGATCTATCAACAGAGAGTTTTGTCAGAGTAGTCATAGCATAACATTGATGGATAAGCCATTATTGATCAAAACATTAACCATTATATAACTTTTACACTTTACAGTAATGTGAAGAGCCTTGGTACTTTATTAACCTTCAAGAAGAATCTCTTCATCACTGAAAGAGATATAGTTTGAAATTATCAAATTACTAATATGCTATTCTACGTACTCAATAGATACATTATGAAACATATATGCTTGATTGAGCACTTTTAGTAGAGTATTATGGTGTGACTCTGACCTTAACAATAATGATAATAGCAAAATTCTAGCTAGCATCTTGTTAAGCTGTTCTACCACGTTATATCCATTATGTTTTATTAACTTTAGAAATTTGAAAGCTTCGTTCTCAAAGATCGGCTTCTGACATTCTTTTTCTAGGGCTATGATAGGATTATTTTGACTTTTTACTTTTTTTCCTACCTTTACTTTTTCTTTCTTGGCTTTCTCTAAAGCTTCAAAATATAACATCTTTCACTTAGAGTTATACCTTTTACGCCCGTTATGTTCGTAGTATCTTGATTGACTACGACATCACAATCATACTTCTACGATACTGTTTTATCATTCTGGTATAAAAAAGGGTCAAAAACTTTAATTGTCACCACTGATCAGGAGATGAGCTTTTCTAGCTTTAATGTCTACTTCTCATCATAATAAATAGTTACTGATCTATGCATAAACTTATTCTTTGAATTAATGGTAGACACTTTAGCTTTTACCAACTCTTTATTTTTTTTGTAAAACTCTATCCGACCCATATCCATCAATTTATGTACCTTTTGATGGAATTCATAATAATTCTCGATAGAATACCTCAAAGCACCTCTGTGATAATTACAGCTCTTAGTTGAGCTAATCGCTTTAGAGTAATTTTGAAGTTTTATTGACTTCAACATGTCAACTTTAACCAAGACTTCAAACACCTTAACCATCGGAGTCTTAACTTCATCTATTCTTTCTTTTACGTGGCTTCTTTGCCCATCAATTAAGGTATTTATTGATGGTTTGGTATGGTTTGGTAGAGGGTTTTCATTTACATTTGGAGTCCCTTGTTGGTTGGTATCAAAGTTTAATACCCTTTTATTGATTAACCCCTACACTTTATACTTCAAAGAAGTATAGTTCTTAGTGGAATGACCTGAATTCCTATAGTGATATTCACAATGTGCATTGGGGTCATACCATTTGAAAAATAGAGGTTTCAAAGGTTCAACAATAACAGGAGCAAGTAAATGTTTCTTAACAAGTCGGGGATACAAATCTATATATATCATAGGAATGGGGTCAAAGATGGGTTTTTCTTGGGTATTTCTTGAAGCTCTCAAACCAATATTAGGACTAGGTCTTCATTCTGGTTTTGTAGGTACAATAGAATGATTATAGGTAGGTGTCTAAAAGAATGACTGAAAATAAGATGGATAAGCTGGTTGTGGTAATGACTGATATGGTTGATATGGATGAGGAATGGATGTAACATGGTTTACGAAAGGGTAATGGGTCTAGTAGACTAGTGCAAAATAAGGTGTGAAACCTTTGAAATGTTACCCCACATAGTTCACTGCTTGAGCTTCATTATCTTTTTTTTTAAGAGCTTCATCTTTTTTTGCTCTACTTATTTTTCCTGTATCAAGCTTATCATTTTTATGGCATTTTTAATAATCTCAACTGATATCACCATATCTGTAAAGTTTTTAGTTGTATTGCCCATCAATCTCTCACAGTATAGTATTTTCAGAGTGTTCATAAATAAGACAGTTATTTTTTTCTTAGTGAGAGGAGGTTAAACTTGTGCAACCATGTCTCTCCATCTTTGTGTATATTCTTTGAAGCTATTAGTTACTTTCTTTTTCATACCTTATAAAGATAAATGATCTAGAGCTAAATCCCTTACATGCTAATGTTGTGTAATAAATGCCCTTGTGAGCTCTTGCCAAGAATGAATATGAGTCCTATCTAGTTGGACATACCATCTAGCTGTAGATCTCATAAGGTTATCTTGAAATATGTGTATCAACAACTTCTCGTCATGAGTATGTGCTGTCATCTTACAATAATACATGGTGATATGAGTCATTGGACATTTCGTGCCATCATATTTTTTAAATTTAGGGACCTTAAATTTCAGTGGAATGACCACATCTGGGACTAAACAAAGGTCAGCCGCATTAATAGAGCCATAAAAATTCATTCCCTCTACAGCACTAAGCTTTTCTTCCAATAACTTCATCTTCTCCCAGGCACTGGTATCTTACACTTTTTCATGTGTCTGTATCCCTAACTTTTCTCTTTTCTTAGGATTATCCAAATCAGGAACTAAGATTGGCTCAGGTGGTTTTTCCATCATAATGGGATTAACAAAATTTTAAAATTATCCTGGAGTAAGTGTGGATGTTATTCCTGGATAAAAATTAGGATATCCACCGGGAATAGGAATTGGCACTCTAGTTCTTTAAAAGGGTTGGGTTGATCGTGGCTTAAACCCTGAAGGGTAGATAAGATCTACCATATCTAGCGATTGCTCTCGAAAGCTGAGATTTTCTTCCATTACTTTTCTCTTATCAAGTTTTCTGAGCATATCCATTATTGTACTAAGATCTCCTCTTAGTTCTTCTTAAACTTTTTTTATTCTTTTAAATCGATTGACCTGTTCTTGCTCTATAATTCTTGTTTGACTCCTAGTATTGTATGAATGAAGAGTAAGTTGGGTCAAAATTTTTTATGGATGAGCTATTCTTAAACCTTTATTACCACAAAGTTTTTTTTTTTTTGAAAAAGAAAAAAAATCAGAATACTATATGTTAAAAATTTTATTTTTCACTTATTTTATGAAATATGATGTACATGATGCATGAATGTAAGTGGGAGATATTTGTTTTTGGATGAATTTCAACACTAAAAATTTTTATTGATTCCATATAACCTTTATTAGATGGGATTTACCATCCTAGAATTATATTCATAAAAGTGTTTGACTTGTTTATAATGGTCTTTCGCCTCATCTAAAAAGTTCACTAGGCGCTGTCCATATTCTTCTATGGTATTGACTTTTCTTCTTAATGTTTTTACCTTTTCAACCATCTCTCATGCTTTCTTCACTGCCTTGTATACTTGATTAGTCAGGTGCTCTATATATTGTTGCCTTCCTAAGCTTTTAACTTTCCATCTCATGCGAGCATCCCTTTCTAAATCCTATGTGAAGATCCAATCTTTTTCTTTTCTATGCCACCCATCTATTATTATCGAAATATAGCTCTTGTGGTCTTGCAGTTGCATGTCTAATCCTTGGATCACTTGATGAAGTGATTCTTTTTCATTCAATATTTCAAAGTTCTTTCTTCTCTTTTTTGCAAGCATGACTTTCAATCTTTCTTTTTCTTTTTGGCATTCCATCAATCTTGCTGAGGTTGTAGAGTATAACCCCTTCCAATTATGACATTCTTGAGAAATTCTGATGGTTTCCTCTTGCTTTTCTTGAGTTTTACCCTTCCATTGGTTCATTTCTTCTCGGAACTCATCCATTTCATGTTGTCAACTAAGGTAAGACTTAGTAACTTTTTCAGTTTTAATTGAACTCGTAACCTCTTATTTTTCTAGTGTAGATCTTTCAAATTACTATTGGCCACATCCTGTTCTTTTATGACTTTTTCTAATCTGCTCTTTTGTATCTCTATTTCATATTTCAATTGTCTTACTTTCTCACGAAGTTTCAAATTTTCTCTTCTTATTTCTTCTTTTTTAGCTCCTAATTCTTTCTTGACAAGCTCAACTTTTGATAATTGCACCTCTTTCAAAAGATTAACCAATTGATATAAATTATCATCAGGAGGGAGTATTACATCTCTAAGCTACTTTGCCTTTCAAATTTGATAATCAGGGGTGACTTGTCAATGAAAGGTCGTAACCTCATTCTTCGTGTTCTTTTTCATGCTTGGATCAGCTGTTTCAAAGTTCTTAATGGATTTGGTTTCCCATAAATGAATTCTACTGGGACCAGGCCATGAATGATAGGAACAAACTATGTTGCACCAAATTACCTAAGCACTATTAATTGAGCATAACTTGTAATGCCCCATAGCCTTAATAACGGTATCCATGACTTGTTTCCTCCATGATACAATAAGGGCACCCAAGGCATCCAAGGCATCCAAGGCACCATCCATTCAATTTCATCCTCGGTAAGCCTTCAAAAGAAAAGGACCCACTCTTCCTTAGTCTTCAATGTTGGCCATTAACTTCTACAAAACTCTTCAATTGGTGCTTTATTTTGTAGATACAGCTTCGAGAAAGCACTATTCTCGCACTTGAAATGACTTCTAATCCACACATATAATAGCAATGCATATCCTATAAACCATCTTTTTCTATTTCATCGATAGAAATTCAATGACATGATGGTTTCATCTAGAACTGCTGGAGAGAGATTAATTGCTTGGGTTTCAATTTGCTTGAAAAAGTCTATCACGTTATTTTAATGTAACCCAAAGTCTTCGGATAGATTATCATGTCATACAATGCTAGAGCAAACACAACCATACCTTGATCATCATTTAAATGCTCCTGAATAAAGTTTCAGAGAAAGTCTCAACGAATGTCGAGATGTTCACCTTTAGACTTCGTGAAGGAATCAATGGTTTCCACTTTAACCCCTATAAGCTTAGCCAACTTTTTACGATAACTTGATTTTGGCTTTCGGGTCAATATTTTATTTGGACACTGTAGTTCTATCCCGAGTAAAATCGAATACTTTTTGATAGTTGGCATTAAATCCTCTTGATAGTGAAGTATCTATAGAATGGATCCCAAAATTGTATAGCTGCTTTGATCAACTGTTCATCAATCACTATCGAAATTAGGGATGCAATATGCCCGTACTTTTTGCAAAAGCTTTCTTTTCTTTCTTCATTTAACTGACCCCAGCTGGTGGCTAAGTCTTTTAAATCATTTTGTGTGAGATCTAAATGTACTTTTTCAGGTAATTCAAACACATAACCGGTAGGCAAACAATCTCCACTCTTTTGTTAGGCTTTTTTTTTTACCAAACATGTACTTCATTACACGGCTCACATAAGACACTAACTGAGGATGAACAAATCTGTAGTTCTATGGGATCCATGAAAACTTATTGGGAGAACTATGTCATAGAGCAAATATCTCGATGCATAACTGTACGATATGATTAATGCAAAAAAAAATGAAAATGAAACAAAATTGAGTTAGTGTGAGGATGTGGTTTGAGAAAAAATATTTTTTGTTTTTTAGTTTTGAGATTTTTTAGTTTTATTTTATTTTGTATTATACACAACTTTTATTCTTAGGTATTTCTTACAAGAAGGTGGACGAGGCTCTACCTAAGGCTAGTTTCTTAAGCTTATTACATGCTAAGTTTGGATTGACACGATCTTAAGGTTCTCAAATTGCTTCTCATTATAGTTTATGTTAGACTAGTAAGGTACCCCGATCCTCACCCATTATAGGTTACGAAACGAAAATGATTCAATTTGAGTGGAAGTATTTTATTTGTCATTACGGAAGTTATCACCTCACGAGGGCTTAGGTACTTTACTTCCTCTTATAAAGGACAGAGCCCGGGTATAGAGCTCATGCATGAGATGCATCGTGTCATTGTGTGTGCAAATATATCCTAATTTTTTTAGAGTAATATATACAAAAATAAAACATAAGAGGCATAGTAAAAAGGAAAACGTGAGGGAAATTTTTTTCTTTTTGTTTTTGATTTTTTTTACCTTTTTTGTTAAAAGTGAAAAATAAAAATTTAAGAAACTGATTAAGACTATTTAAATCAAAATTTAAGGATAACACGTAGTTAATTTTGGTCTGACTCTCGAAAACAAAAGGACATCCTCAATGGAGTCACCAAGCTGTCATAACAATTGTGTCCACCCGATGAATTTGAAAACAAAAATAAAAGAATGAAAAATGGAGTCGCCACCAATTTTTTTTTGGCTAAGTGTGATTGGCCACCTATTAAAACATATCTTTTTAATAAAATCTTAAAATTAATTAAAATTTATTAAAAGGATAATTTTAGGGTCGACATAACAGTCTGGGTTCGATAGTTGGTTATGCGTGAGAAAGGATTAACACTCTCACAGCGCCTATTTAAAAATGGTACCAATTAACTACGTACTATCTTTTGATTTTGATAAAAACAGTCCCATTTTTTTATGTTTGAAAAAAAATTTTCTTGATTTTTTATTTATTAAAAATTATTGATTTATTTATTAATTATTGTTTCATTTTTATTCGAAAAAAATAAATTAGAACCTTTTTATCAAAATGATTCTTAAAATGTTCTAGTACGTTGATAACATTAGAAGAACTTTTTCTCACATAGAGATTTCTTATGCATCGCTTCTCAGAATACTTTAAAATCCCATCCTTGGAGGCTCAAATTTATTTTTTGTAAAAATTATGCCATACATGCAATGCAAATGATAATAAGTTAATGCACACATTTTATTTTTGTTTAAAAATTTTATTAATTAATTTATTTGATTTTTTATTTTTAATTGAAATTTTGAAGAAAAAGAAATTTTATTATATTGAAGATTTTCTATAAATATTTCAATATACTGAAAATATTTTAAAGAAAATAAATAGTTTTTAAATTAATTTTTTAAAATTTAAAATGGATATAATAAGTGATAAAGATAATATTAAATTTTTTGTATCTCTTCGAAATATAAATTTGATAATTGAAGTTCAAATGGATATAATTATTTTGATGATCTTATTATTTAAAATTTAAGATGAAAATTTTTTGAATTTTGAAAATCTTACATAAAGTTATTTGAAAATTTAATGTTTTAAGTAAATTTTTTAAAAAGATAATTTTTTAAATCAAGATAAAAAATATTGTTGAAAGATTCGAATAAATTTAATTTTTATAATTTTTAAATATGTTTGAAAGATTTTAATAATTAAATAATTTTTTAAAAAAGGTCATTTGGTAAACAACTAAAATTATTTATTAAAAAAATAAAATTCATATTTTATAGTTTTAATTTTAAAAAATATATCTCTAAATTGATTTGATTTTCAATTATAATTTGAATAATTTTGATATTTGAATAAATTTAAAATTATTTAATTTGTAAGTAAAAAATATTATCTTATTTTTTAAAAAAAATTATCTTATGAATCATTTAAGAGAGTTGTGCACATTGGTGTTCACCTGATAAATTTGTTTATGAATGTTGTTATATAATATATATATATATATATATATATATATTAAATTTATCTATATTACTGGGTTTTAGGAATTAACAGCTGTTTAATATGTAAAATAATTCTTTTACGCTTGATCAATATCCATGTTGCCATGACCACAAAGATCAAAGTTGAACACAAAGATCAAAGCTTCATCTGTCCTTCCATAGAATCCAGCCCATCAATCATTGAAGTCCATGAAATCACACTCCTAGATGCCATCTCTCGAAACAAACTCCTCATCAACTCTCCCAAGCTTCAAATACCCATAAATCATTGAGTTCCAAGCCGGGACATCTTTCACAGGCATCTCAAAAAACAACCTTTCAGACACCTAGATTTTAAATTTAAACAAAATAAAAACAAAATGTAATAAAATTTGAAAACAAAATAAAAGTTATCTAAGAAATTTCTGATTATAAGTTTTTTTTTTTTTAATTTGATAAAAATGATTATAATATTTAAATAAAATTTCAATAATAATAATTGACATTTATTTTCAAATAAAAATAAAATTAAAGTGAGAAATTTAGAAAAATAATAAAATAAAATTTGAAATTAAAATTTAGATCTTTAATGAAAAATCTAATAATGAAATTCTTAAAAAATTATGAATTGTTAATTTTTTTAAAAATTTTTAGGTGAAAAATATTTTCAACTGTGACTCAAATGATGAAAATTTTCATTAAATAAAATGTTTGAGTGTATATTTCATTTTTTATCTTGCATTTTACTTTATTAAAATAAACTAGTTTTTTTTTTGCCTATACCATACATAGAATTTTTTATTATATTTTTTATAATTTAAAATTTTAATTTATATTAATTTTTATATTATATATATAGATAAATAAAAATATTCGTAATCATCTATAATTTATAGTTTAAAATTACAAAAATTGTCTATATATAAATTATTATGAAAGAATCCAAATAAGCATTATAAAAATTTTGAATTATAAAAGCAAAATTACATACAAATCTCAAAGAGAAAATCAATCTTTTGTTCAAAATTATATACACTCTTAAAAGTATATATTACTTTAGTATAAAAACTAAGATTTATACATGTGATATATCATGAAAGACTTTTTCATGTTTGATTTTGAAACTTTATTATGTCAAACTTTTGTGATCAAAATCTTATTGCTTTATATTTTATAAAGAAAAAAAATATTGATTGTGAAAAAATTATAAATATATATTTGATAATTATTTAATTTTAAAAATTTTAAATTTTTAAAAATGTAGTTTGTCTAAGTTTAAATTTAGATATGTATGTAATTTTAAATTGAGATAAAATATTTTTCTCTTTTATTTTAAATCATAGAAAAATAAAGGCAAAAAAATTTGGTAAATAACAATGAATATGAATATTGATTTAGACAATGTACGATTTTTTATGATTTCTAAAATTTAGGATTTAACCTTTAAAAATTATTTGAATTTTGTATTTCATATAAATGAGTAAAATTGAGGTAGAGATATGTTTTTTCAAATTTAAATCAGGATTAAACTTATATATTTTGAAAAACTTGTATAACTGTAAATTTTGAAACTTTAAAATTTTTAAAAATTAAATAATTAATTGAATAAAGTTATTTAGAACTATTCTACGTATCAATAATGTAGATTGTCCACTTAAACATCTACGTAAGTAAAATTTATCATATTTTTATGTATGTTGTAATATAATATTTTATATGATTTTTAAGAACTTCAATTAATCATATCAACAAAAGTATGCAAAAATATAAGTATTTTAAAAATTAAAAACACTTAAATAATTTTTTATAGTGAAGCATGGGTAATATTTTTAGTTTGAAATGAAAAATATATTTTTTTCTAATTTTTTAATCTAATTTACTCTTTTAGAATAAATTAGCGTGTTACCTTGTACAACACATGGATTATTTTTATTTATTTAAATATGTTTAGATATATAAATTAATATAATTTAATCACTTAGATATTCAATATATATGTAAACTACAAATAACATAATTAACATATCAAAACATAATAAAATTAAAAATTTAAATTAAAGAATTAAAAAAATTCAAAACATAATAATATTTGAGGAAAAATTAAATATACAAAAAATTTGTATATAAATTTTATTATTGAGTACACCAACAAAATATTAAACAAAGTTTCATCAGTACTTCAATTAACTTTCTTCAATTTGTGCCATTTTTATCTTATGCAATTATTTTTATACACCTACAAGTTTATATAATTTTAAAATAAGTTTTATTTATTTGAAAAAGTGATGATTTTAATTGTTTAAATAATATGTGTGATAATTTACTTATATGTATAGTTTTTGCTTGAATTTTAGTAATATCTTGATCTTTAACATCTATAAGATTTATCAAATTAATTTTTGTACTTGTTTTAAGCTTTACATTTGATATAAAATTGTGTTAATATTGTTGTAACGGTTTTGTGTCTGCCCGATGAATTTGAAAATGAAAAAAAAATAACTGAGTTGCCACCAATCTTTTTTGGCTAGATGTGATTGGCCACTTATTAAAACATATCTTTTTAATGAAATCTTAAAATTAATTAAAATTTATTAAAAAGATAATTTTAAGGTCTGCACAACAGTCTGGGTTCGGGAGTCGGTTACGTGTGGGGAAAGATTAGCACCCCCACAGTGCCTGTTAAAAATGGTACCAATTAACAACATGTTATCCTTTGATTTTGATAAAAATAGTCTAATTTTCGGTATTTGAAAAATAATTTTCTTGATTTTTTTATTTATTAAAAAAAATTTATTCTCGAGAAAAATAAATTAAAACCTTTTTATTAAAATAATCTTAAAATGTTTCAGTACGTTGGTAACATTAAAAGAACTCTTTCTCACCTAGAAATTTCTTAAAGCATTTTTACACGGAATACTTTTAGAATCTCATCTTTGCAGGCTCGAATTTATTTTTCGTAAGAAAATACCATGCATGCAATGCAAAATGTTGCCATGTTTATGCACACATTTTATTCTCTTTTGTTAGAAATTTTATTAATATTTTATTAATATTCTTATTTAAAATTAAAATTTTGAAGAAAAAGGAATTTAATTATATTGAAGATTTTCTATAAATATTCAAATACGCTGGTAATATTTTACAAAAAATCTTCTCACCTAGAGATTTCTTAAAGCATCTCTACTCGGAATACTTTTAAAATCTCATCATTGGATTAAATTTCTTTCATTCCTATTTTTATTACTTATTTTTTAATTTATTAATCAATTTTTATTTATTACTAAAAAAAAGAAAATCCTTACTGTATTGAAAATTTTTTATAAATACTCCAATACACTGGTAATATTTAAAAAAAAATCTTATTACCTAGAGATTTCGTAGGCATCACTACTTGGAATACCTTTGAATCTCATCGTCGGATAAAAATTTCTTTTTCCTACATTTTTTATTAGTTTAGTATTATTATTAATTATATTTTTATATATTTTTTTAAAGTTTATTTTAAAAATTAACATAATTATATAAAAAAAATTTAACCACAATTTCATCATTTAATCTAACAAATATAAATATTTTAATATGCATAAATATTAATAAAATAATATATAAAATAAAAGAAAAATAAAAAAAAATTTTTTTTACCTGAACTGGACCGATCAACGGTTCGATCAACGTGCGATTCAGTTCGGCGGTTCGGTTCGACGGTTCGATCCAATCTGGGTGGATCAGCAGTTCAATACCGGTTTGGTTCGGTATGGGCGATTCGGTTTCGATCCAATCAGACCGGTCAGAGGCTGACGGAGAAGTGGGTCGTCGGGTCGGGTGCACGGACCCCGAGTCAGGTTACGGGTTGATGCGCGGATCCTCCTTGACCGAAACGATGTCGTTTTGGCCCTATGCTCGAAACGACGTCGTTTTACTTTTAATGATTTCTATAAATAATTGAAAATTTTTTTTTACTCATTCTTTTGGTTTTTCAAAAAAAAAAAAGGGAAGAGAGCTCTAGGGTGTGAGCTCACTGGCCGGTCGTCGGACCACTGCGTCGGCCGTCGTCTAGGTTACCACCGACAGTCATTGTCGGTGGTTTTTGATCATCGAAAAAGGTGAAAATACTTCTGAAAATTTTCTTCAAAGCAATCTTTCCAGATCTGGTATCCTTTTTACCGAAAACAACCCCGATCAACGTAGATCGGGGCTCAAAGTTTCGGTCTCCTTTCTCTCTTTTTTTTTTGATAAACAGAATCGACTGATCTCTTTTCTTTTGTGTAGGTGGCTTTTCTAGTGCTGGGTTCCCCTGCTTGGGGACTGTGATTTTACCTCTTTTTTTATGTTTCTATAGAAATTTTTTTTTCGACAGATTCTTCCCTTTTTTTTTTTTTACCATTTTTGCTTCTGTTTCCCCATTTTCGTTTGCAAATAACAAGCTTTATTTATAGAGCTTTTTGGGGTTCAAATCCCAGATCTTCTGGGATTCGAATCTTATTTTTTTTTCAACTGAGAAATCACGCCTGTCGTTCGTGACTGGCGGCTGGTCGGTCGACCGTTGGCAGCCAGCGACGGTGATTTTGACTTTAGGGATTGTGCATTTAATGCACTAGATTTGAATCGGATAAGGATGAAGAATAAGGGAAAAGGAAGAAAGAAAGAAAGAAGAAGAAAAGAGAAGAAAACAAACGTAAAAAATGAGAAAAAAATAATAATAATAAAATAAATAAAAAAATGGTGTTTACAGTTGCTTTTCTTTGCCTATTTCTGTGAATCAGGAATAAGACAAAGATAAACAAACAACCATTTTGTTTTAGAAAGATGAAACATTGAGAAAAAAAAAATTTTTTTTACAGAAAAGGGCTTTTCTCAACAGAGGTTCAATTAATATTTTTAAAAGTTTAAAAGGCTCATCTCAGCAGAGGCTCAATAACTTTAAAATATTGAAAAAGCTCCTCTCAACAGAGGCTCTACAACTTTAAAAAATTCTCTATATTGGAAAAAACTCCTCTCAGCAGAGGCTCAACAACTTTAAAATCTCATCTGAAAAAGCTCCTATCAGCAGAGGCTCAACAACTTTAAAAATCTTTATCTTTAAAAGCTCCTCTCAACAGAGGCACAACAACTTTAAAATCCATATGAAAAAGCTCCTCTCAGCAGAGGCTCAGCAACTTTAAAATTCTCTTTTTAAAAAAGCTCCTCTTAGCAGAGGCTCCACAACTTTAAAATTCTTATCTTGAAAAGGGC
Source organism: Durio zibethinus (assembly GCF_047325235.1). Taxonomy (NCBI): domain Eukaryota; kingdom Viridiplantae; phylum Streptophyta; class Magnoliopsida; order Malvales; family Malvaceae; genus Durio; species Durio zibethinus. The sequence continues at coordinate 17,779,887 of NC_143176.1, forward strand.
TCCTCTCAGCAGAGACTCAACAACTTTAAAATTCTCATATTGGAAAAGCTCCTCTCAGCAGAGGTTCAACAACTTAAAAATTTTTTTTTTGAAAAAGCTCTTCTCAGCAGAAGATCCACAACTTTAAAATTCTTATCTTGAAAAGGGCTCCTCTCAGCAGAGGCTTAACAACTTTAAAATTCTCATTTTGGAAAAGCTCCTCTCAGCAAAGGCTCAATAACTTTAAAATTCATCTGAAAAAGCTCCTCTCAGCAGAGGCTTAACAACTTAAAAATTTTTTTTTTGAAAAAGCTCTTCTCAACAAAGGCTCCACAACTTTAAAATTCTTATCTTGAAAAGGGCTCCTCTCAGCAGAGGCTCAACAACTTTAAAATTCTCATCTTGGAAAAGCTCCTCTCAGCAAAGGCTCAACGATTTTAAAATTCATCTAAAAAAGCTCCTCTCAGCAGAGGCTCAATAACTTTAAAATTCTCTTTTTGAAAAAGCTCTTCTCAGTAGAGGCTCCACAAAAGGGCTCCTCTCAGCAGAGGCTCAATAACTTTAAAATTCTTATCTTGAAAATGGCTTCTCTCAGCAGAGGCTCAATAACTTTAAAATTTTCATCTTGAAAAAGCTCATCTCAGCAAAGGTTCAACAACTTTAAAATTCTCTTTTTGAAAAAGCTCCTCTCAATAGAGGCTCCACAACTTTTTAAATTATTATCTTGAAAAGGGCTCCTCTCAGCAGAGGCTCAACAACTTTAAAATTCTCATATATTTTCAAATTTGAGTTCTCATCTTTGAACAAGTAAATTTTTCTCTTTTGAATTCTTTTGTTTGATCATTGTCTTTACCAAAATCTTGTTTTTCATTAAGAAATAGAAAATTTCTATCTTTGTTACAACTTCTCATGGATGCATGTACTGAGTGCTCTAAATGTAATGCATGTAATGCAATCAAAATTATTCATTGTAGTAAAAAGGTTCTCAAAATCTCTCACTTTTTGTTTTTTTTATTTGAATTCTCGTATGACCAATCTGTTCTTAACATCTAACCACAATATTTTCCTTCTTCAAAAGTCTGTAACATCAATGTCTTGTCATGTTTTTCTCATCTTTTTTCATTTGCCTTTGTCAACTTTTTTCAAAAAATAATGCTAAGATCTTTCATGTTTGTTTTTCTTTTCATCATTTTAAGTCCAAGACCAATAAAATGCAATCACACATTTCTTCTATTCATATGGCGGATAAAAAAAAACAAAAAAAAAATGAGAATAAAAGAATGGATAGGTGTTATTTCCAAAAGAAAAATAGCATATTTTATTAGACTGGTAACAAGTGTATGTCAAAGTATTTGAGTTGAAACAAAGGTGCCCAAATGATGATCATAAGATAATCATGAACAAAATATTCCCAGATTCTTTTTCTAAAACTAAATTAGATGACTTCCTTGATCCTTCAGAGTTCATCAAACTACACTTGCCCTTGTATTATGGAATGATGCCTCTTCTTCACATCTAAGTTGCCTTTTTTAGGTTTTCAGCTTCAGATGAGTCATTATTTTGTTTTTCATTTTTTTACTTTTTTTTCTTTTTTTTTCAAGCAAAATATTTCTTCACAACATCTGAATTTATTGGGGTAAGCAAATCACCTCCGTCCATTTCTGTCAAAATCAATGTCCCACCAGAAAAGGCTTTTTTCACCACATACGGGCTTTGCCAATTTGGTGTCCATTTCTCTCGATTATCATGTTGATTTGGAAGGATTTTTTTTAGCACTAAGTCTCCTTTCCTAAAGCAACGGGGATGAATTTTCTTGTCATGTGCTTTCATCATCCTTTTTTGATATAATTGACCATGACAAAGTGCTGACAGTCTTTTCTCTTCAATGAGGTTTAACTACTAGTAGCGATTCTGAACCCATTCTGCTTCCTCTAACTCTACCTCCATCAGGACTCTCAGTGAGGGAATTTCCACTTCGATCGGTAGCACAGTTTTCATTCCATAAAGCAAAGAGAACGGGGTGGCCCCAGTAGATGTTCAAACTGATGTTCTATAAGCATGCAAAGCAAAAGGTAACTTCTCATGCTAATCTTTGTAAGTTTCAGTCATTTTTTTCAGGATTCTTTTGATATTCTTATTCGCAGCCTCCACTGCCCCATTTATTTTTGGATGATATGGTACCGAATTACAATGACAGATCTTGAACTGAGTGCATACTTCATTCATCATTTTATTATTTAAATTTTTAGCATTATCAGAAATAATTGTCTCTGGAAGCCTATATCTGCATATTATCTCTCTTTTTATGAACTTACATACCACAGATAGGGTCACACTAGTATATGATGCAATTTTTACCCATTTAATGAAGTAATCAATCATCACAAAAATGAATCTATGCCCATTCGATGCTTTTGGAGTGATGGGACCAATGACATCTATGCCCCACATAGAGAATGGCCACGAAAGAGCCAAAACGTGTAATGTTGATGGTGGAGCATGAATCTTGTCAGCATAAATCTGACATTTATGACATCTCTTAGTATAATCAATACAGTCACCCTCTATTGTCAACCAATAATAGCCAGCTCTCATAATTTATCTAGCTATCATATGACCATTTGCATATGCTCTACAAACTTCATCATGCATTTTTTCAATAATCTTCTTTGCTTCAGCTGCATTTACACATTTTAAGAGCACTTGATATCGATCTCTTTTATAAAAGATATCTCTGTCAATGAAAAAACTCATAACCAATCTTCTGATAGTCCTCTTATCATTTTCTGTTGCATGTTCTGGGTATTACTGGCTTTTAATGTATTGCATGACATCATGATACCATGACTTCCCATCAACTTCTTTTTCAACACCTGAGCAATGTGCTAGTACATCTTTTACATCCAACTTGATGGGTTAGATTTCAGTATTTGTATCTATTTTAATCATTGCAGCTAGAGTAGCTAGTGGATCAGCAATTTGGTTTTCCTCTCTAGGTAGATGCTCAAATTGAACTTTTTTAAATTGCTTGACTAACTCAGAGATGTATTTATGGTACCGAATCAACTTAGAGTCTCTTGTCTCTTATTCACCTCGTAACTAATAGATGACTAGAGTTAAATCTCCAAACACATCTAACACTTTGATCTTCTTTTCCATTGCTGCTTGTAGACCCATAACACAAGCCTCATATTCAACCACATTGTTTATGCAATTAAAATTTAACCTGGCTGTGATGGGGTAATAGTGTCCATCAAGAGATATCAAAATTGCCTCAATACCATGACCCAAAGCATTAGCAGCTCTATCAAAATACATCCTTCATGATTTTTCAACAGGTTCATTTTTTTCAATGGCCATCACATTCTCATCAGGAAAATTTAATTTCATTAGCTCATAATCTTCGACTGCACGATCAGTAAGGAATTCAGATATTGCACTCCCTTTAATAGCCTTTTGAGTCACATAAATGATATAATATTCTAAAATTATAACTTGCCACCGTGCTATTCTTCTTGTCAATGAGGGCTTTTCGAAGATATACTTAATAGGATCTAGCTTTGCTATGAGTCAAGTAGTGCAATAAAGCATGTATTGTCTAAGCCTTCGAGCTGTCCAAGTTAATGCATAACACATCTTCTCTAATGGTGAATACTTTGACTCATAATTAGTGAACTTTTTGTTTAAGTAGTAAATTACTCGTTCTTTCTTATCAGTTTCATCTGTTTGCCCTAGCACACATCCCATTGAATTTTCATGTATTGTCAAGTACAAAATCAAAGGTTTTCCTAGCATTGGTGGCACCAACACAGGTGGATTTGATAAGTATTCTTTGATCTTATCAAAAGCTTCTTGGCATTCGTCATTTCATTCTCCAGGATCATGTTTTCTGAGAAGTTTAAAAATAAAATCACACTTATAAGTGAGTTGAGAGATGAAGTGAGCAATATAGTTTAATCTGCCTAAAAAACCTCTCACTTTTTTTAAGGTATGAGGAGGAGATAAGTTTTGGATAGCTTGTATCTTATCTGGATCAACTTTGATTCTTTTTTCACTGACTATAAAGTCCAATAGTTTTCTTGATTTGGCTCAAATGTACATTTGACAGGATTCAACTTCAACTGAAATCTTCTCAACCTGTCAAACAGCTTTTTAAGATTAACTATATGATCTTCTCTTTCATGAGATTTTGAGATCATATCATCCACATACACTTCTATCTCTTTATGCATCATGTCGTGAAAGAGAGTCACCATTACTCTTTGATAAATAGCACCAGTATTTTTCAACCTAAAAGGCATAACCTTATAATAGAATGTCCCTCACATGGTCATAAATGTGGTTTTTTTCATATCATCTAGAGCCATCTTGATTTGATTATAGCCTGAAAAACCATCCATAAAGGAAAATATGGAGTGTCTTGCAGTATTATCCACTAAAGTATCGATGTGAGGTAGAGGAAAGTTATCCTTAGGGCTTGCCCTATTCAAGTCTCGATAATTGACACACATTCTCACTTTTTCATCTTTCTTAAGAATTGGCACTATGTTGGCTATCCATTTCGGATATTTTACCACTTCTAAAAATCTAGCATCGAATTATTTCTTCACTTTCTCTTTAATTTTTAGCAGCATCTCTGGTTTCATACGCCTTAGCTTTTGTTGCATCGACTTACATCTTGATTTTAAAGGTAACTTATGCTCTACAATATCAGTGCTGAGTTCTGGCATATCCTTGTAAGTCCACGCGAACACATCTACATATTCTCGGAGCAGTTCTTCTAGTTTTTACCTTTCAGTTGGTAAAAGAGATGTACCAACTTTGACCTCTCTTTTATTCTCACTATCTCTCAAATTTACTAATTCAATTTCTTAGTGGGGTTTAATTGGCTTATCTTTATGTTCCATTAATTTTAACAAATCAAGAGGCAGTGTATAGTTATCTAAATCTTCCTTATTATCAAGTTCATCAATATGAATTAAGTTTTCAAAATCAAATCTGAGATTGTTGCCATGATTATCTTCATGTTCATTGTTTAGGACCCTACAAAAGGTAGGATGAAGAGAATATTGGCACACAAAAATGGAATGGCAAGAAAATGATGAAAAAAAAAGAATGGAAAGTAAAATGAAGATGAAAATAATAGAAGAAATATGGATACATCTTTTAAGTCTTTTATTAAAATGATAAACATAAACACACCATAAAAGATCTCTTAATACTCGTAGAAAGTAATTAGGGATTTAAAGTTTTACGGTACATTATTTTTCTAAAGTTTTAAAAACAACAGTTAGTTCTGTAACTTTTTAGTTATCCAGCTCAAAATCTGAAAGACAAAGGTACACGAACAGCTCTTCACTTCGACTTTTCTTTTCTCCATCATCCATCATTTGAATAGTTAGCTCTAAAAATTTTTTCATGAATCCTACATTTGAGGCTCTCGGTAAATCTAGATAAATGTATCCTTTCGACTGAAAAGAATCATAAAGGTATAGAATGACCATGGGTTTTGACTCCGGCTCATATCCCTTAAGATTAGCTATCCTCTTATCTCTTTTTTCATTCATCATTCTTGTTCTGTCCCCTCCTATTGGCTTATATCCCAAGCTAAATCTATCTCTCTTTTCATATATGATCGATGGCTTCGTGATTTTTTACAAGTTTTTTCCAAGTCTGACTTCAGGTCGTCATCCCATCTTGGTAAGCTATTTGACTACCATTTTAGTTGTCGTAGTCAAGTGTGGTGAATACAATTTAGATCCTCGAGCTATATATGTTGCATTGGCAATCTCGAAAGATCTATAAAAGCATTCTAGAGCTTCATCTATCGATTCCACATAAAGATTATTTATCAGTTGAATTACCAATAAATCTTCTTCTCCTGCCACACATGTGAGCTTTCTTTCAACAATGAATTTAGCTTTTGATGTAATAAGGATGGGATAGCATCTGCTATATGGATCCACGATCTACCCAATAAATAACTATATGAAGGAGAGATGTCCATAACTTGAAATTTCACATTGAAAGTACATGGGTCAATCTGTAATGGCACTTTTATATCTCCTAGCACCTCTATTCTAGTTTTATCAAAGGCTCTCACTATCATATGACTAGGTTTCATATAAGATCCATTAACAGAGAGTTTTACCAGAGTAGTTACAGGCATAACATTGATGAATGAGCAATAATGACAATAGTGAAATTTTAGTTGGCATCTTGTTAAGCTGTTCTACCACGCTATACTCGCTATGTTTTATTAACTTTAGAAATTCACCTGCTTCACTCTCAGATACTGACTTTTGATATTCTTTTTTTGGGGTTACGTCAAGACCACTTTGACTTTCATTTTTTTCTCTTACCTTAGCTTTCTCCTTTCTAGCTTTTTCTAGAGCCTCTAGGGTATAGCACATGCCACTTCGAGTTATGCCTCTTACACCCGTTATGTTGGCAATATCTGGGTTGACTACGACATCATAATCGTACTTCTAAGGTACTGCTTTATCATTTTGATATGGAAAAGGGCCAGAAACTTTAATTGTCACCACTGATCGAGAAACGAGCTTTTCTAGTTTTGATGTTGGCTTCTCATCATAATAGATAGTTACTGATCTACGTATAAATTTATTCTTTGAATCAATGGTAGACATTTCAACTTTCACCAACTCTTCTTTCTCTTGGTAAAACTCTATTCGACCCTCATCCATCAATTTTTGCACCTCTTGACGAAATTGGTGACAATTCTCGATAGAATGCCCCAGAACACCTCCGTGACAATTGTAGCTTTCAGTTGAGTTAATCATTTCAGAGCAATTTTGAGGTTCTATTGGCTTCAATATGTCAACTTTGATCAAGGCTTCAAACATTTTAACCATAAGAGTTTTGACATTTTCTATTCTTTTTTTCACATAACTTGTTTGCCCATCAACCAAAGTATTTATTGATGGCCTAGTATGATTCGATAGAAGGTTTTCATTAATATTTGGAGTCCCTTGTTGGTTGGTATCAAAATTTAATACTCTTTCATTAATTAACCCCTGTACTTTACGCTTCAAAGTAATACAGTTTTCAGTAGAATAACCTGGATTCCTATAATGATAATCACAATGCAAATTGAGGTCATACCATTTGAGAAACGGAGGTTGCATAGGTTCAACAATAACAGAAGCAAGTAGATGTTTATCAACAAGTTGGGGATACAAATCTATGTATGTCATGAGAATGGGATCGAAAGTGAGTTTTTCTTGGGTATTTCTTAGGGCTCTTAGACCACTATTAGGTCTCCATTCTGGTCTTGTAGGTACAGCAGAACAATTATAGGAATAGGTGGGTGTCCAAAAAGATGACTGAAAATGGGATAAAAAGATGACTAAAAATGGGATGGATAAGCTGGTGGTTGTAATGGTTGATATGGATAAGGGATGGATGTAACATTATCTATGGAAAGGTAATTGGTTTGGTAGACTGGTACAGAGTATGGTGTGAAACCTCTGAATTGTTGCCTTACATAGTTTACTACTTGTGCTTCATTCTCTTTCTTTTTGGGAGCTTTATCTTTTCTTGCTTCACTTATCTCTCTTGTATCGAGCTTACCATTTTTTATGGCATTTTCAATAATCTCACCTGATATTACCATATCTGTAAAGTTTTTGGTTGTATTACCTATCAATCTCCCATAGTAGGGTGCTTTCAAGGTGTTCACAAATAAAACAGTTGTTTCTTTCTCAGTGAGAGAAGGTTGAACTTATGCAGCCACGTCTTTTCATCTTTATGCATACTCTTTAAAGTTTTCATTTGCTTTCTTTTCCATACTTTATAGAGATAGATGATCTGAAACCATATCTGTGACATGTCGATATTGTGTAAAGAATGCCTTTGTAAGCTCTTGTCAAGAACGAATACAAGTTCTATCTAATTAAACATACCATCTAGCTGCAGAACCCGTAAGACTATCTTGAAATATGTGCATTAACAACTTCTCATCGTGAGCATGTGCTACCATCTTTCGATAATACATGGTGGTATGAGTCATCGAACATTTTGTGCCATCATATTTTTTAAATTTAGGGACCTTGAATTTAGGCGAAATGATCATATCTGGAACTAAACAAAGGTCAGTCACATCTGTGGAGTCATAAAAATTCATTCCCTCTACAACCCTAAGCTTTTCTTCCAATAACTTCATCTTCTTTCGGGTACTGGTATCTTCTACTTTTTCAAGTGTCTGTATCTCTAGCTTTTTTTTCCTTGAGATCATCCAAATCAGGAACTAAGATTAGCTCATGTGGTTTTTCCATCATAACGGGATTAACAAAATTTTGAAATTATCCTGGAACAGGTGTGGATGTCATTCCTGGATAAGGATTAGGATATCTATCGGGAATAGAATTTGTACTCTAGTTCCTTGAGAAGGTTTAATCAGTTGTGGCTCAAACCCAGAAGGGTAAACAGGATCCACCATGTCTGACGATTGCTCTTAAAAGCTGAGATTTTTTTTCACTACTTTTTTCTTGTCAAGTTTCCAAGCATATCTATTATTGTACTAAGATCCCCTCTTAGTTTTTTTTAAGCTTTCTCGATTCTTTTAAATCGACTAGTCTATTCTTGCTCCATAATTCTTGTTTGAGTGGGTTGAGTCAAAATTTTTTAAGGACGAACTATTCTTGAACTTTTATTACCATAAAATTTTTAGAAAAATCATAATGCCATGTGTCAAAAAAATTTTTTTTTTTTAAAAAATGATACAAATGATGCATGAATGAAAGTGATATTTGTTCTTGGACAAATTTTAATACTAAAAATTTTCATTGATTTCATACAACTTTGATTACATGAGATTTATCATCCTAGAATTATATCCATAGAAGCGTTTGACTTGCTCATAATGGTCTTTTGTCTCATCTAGAAAGTTTACTAGGCATTGTCCATATTCTTCTACTGGATTGACTTCTTGTCTTAATGCTTCTACCTTTTTAACCATCTCCCGTGCCTTTTTTACTGCCTTACAAACTTGACTGGTTATGTGCTCTATGTACTGTTGCCTCTCTAAACTTTTTACTTTTCATATTATGCGAGCATCTCTTTTTGAATCACATGTGAAGATCTAATTTTTTTCTCTTTTATGTCACTCATCTATCATTAATGAAGTATGATTCTTGTGATCTTGCAGTTGTAGTTCTAATCCTCAGATCATCCGATGAAGTGACTATTTCTCATTTAGTACTTCAAAGTGCTTTCTTTTCTCTTTTGCTAGCATGACTTTCAACCTTTCCTTTTCGTTTTGGCATTCCACTAATCTTGTTGAGGTTGTAGAATATAATCCCTTTCAATTCTGACATTCTTGAGAAATTCTGGTGGTCTCTTCTTATTTTTCTTGAGCTTTGCCCTTCCATTGGTTTATTCCCTCTCGGAGCTCATCCATTTAACGTTGTCGACTAAGGTAAGATTTGGTGACTTTTTGAACTCGTAACCTCTTATTTTCTTGGTATAGATCTTTCAAATCACTATTGGTCAAATTCCATTCTTTTATGACTTTTTCTAATCTGCTCCCTTGTATTTCTGCTTCATATTTCAATTGCCCAACTTTCTCGTGAAGTCTCAAATTTTCTCTTCTTATTTCTTCTTTTTTAGCTTCTAATTCTTTCTTGACAAGCTCAATTTCTGATAATTGCACCTCTTTCAAAAGATTAACCAATTGATATGAGCTATCATCAGGAGAGAGTACTATGTCTCTAGGCCGTCTTGCTTTCCAAATCTGGTAATCAGAAGTGACTTTGTCGATGAGAGGCCCTAACCTCATTCTTCGTGTTCTCTTCCATGCTTGGATCAGCTACTCTGAAGTTTTTAATGGATTCGATTCCCCATAAATGAATTCTACTTGAACCAGGTCATGAGTAGCAGGAACAAATTGCTTTGCACCAAATTACCTAAGTACCATCAATGGAGCGTAACTTACAATACCCCATAATCCTAACAACGGTATCCATAACTCATTTCCTTCACAATACAACAAGGGTACACGAGGCATCCAAGGTACCATCCACTCGATTTCATCCCCAGTAAGCCTTCGTAAGAAAAAGATCCAATCTTCCTTAGTCTTCAATGTTGACCATTGGCTTTTACAAAACTCTTCGATTGGTGCCTTATTTCGAAGATATGATTTTGAAAATGCACTCTTTCCACACTTGAAATTACTTCTAACCCATACATATAATAGAGATGCACATCTTATAAATCGTCTTTTTCCATTTTATCGATAGAAATTCAATGACTTGATGGTTTCAACTAGGACTGCAGGAGCGGGATTAATTGCTTGGGTTTTAATTTGCTCAAAAAAATCTACCACAATTATCTCAATATAATCCAAAGTCTTCAAAAAGATTACCATGCCATACAATGCTAGAGCAAACACAGCCAAAGCTTGATCATTATTTAAATGTTCTTGAATGAAGTTTTAGAGAAAGTCTCAATGAATGCCGAGATGTTCACCTTTAGACTTTGCAAAGAAATCAATGGTTTCTATTTTAACCCCCATAAGCTTGGCTAACTTTTTGCGATAACTTGATTTTGGCTTTCGGGTAAATACTTTATCTGGACATTGTAGTTTTATCCCAAGCAAAATCGAATACTCCTCGATAATTGGCATCAAATCTTCTTGACTAAAAGTGAAACATCTATAGGATGGATCTCAAAATTGTATAGCTGCTTTGACCAGCTGTTCATCAATCACTACTGAAATGAGGGATGCAATCTGCCCATACTTTTGTAAAAGCTTTCTTTTCTTTCTTCACTTAACTGACCCTAGACAGCAGCTAACTTTTTTAAACCATTCTGTGTGAGATCTAAATGCACTTTCTCGGGTAATTCAGACACATAACTGATAGGCAAACAATCTCCATTCTTTTGTTGAACTTCTTTGGACTAAACATGTACTTCATTATACGATTCACATGGCACACTGACTGAGGATGAGCAAATTTGTAGTTCTACGGGATCCATGAAAACTTCTTAGGAGAAATATATCCTAGAGCAAATATCTCGATGCAAAACTATATGATATGATTAATGCAAAAAAAAAATGAAACAAAATTGAGTTAGTGTGGTTCGAAAAAAAATATTTTTTATTTTTTTAGTTTTTTTTTAGATTTTTTTATGTTTTGTTTTGTTTCATATTATACACAACTTTTATTCTTAGGTATTTCCTACAAGAAAATGGACAAGGCTCTACATAAGGCTGGTTTCTTAAGCTTATTATATGTTAGGTTTGGATTGACAGGGTCTAAAGGTTCTCAAATTATTCCTCACTGTCATCCATGATGGACTAGTAAGGCACCCCGATCCTCACCCATTACAGGCTACAAACAAAAATGGTTCAATTCAAGTGAAAGTATTTCGCTTGTCATTGCGGAGGTTATTACCTCACGAGAGCAATAGATACTTTACTTCCTTCTATAAAGGACGGAGCTTGGGTATAGAGCTCATGTATGAGATGTATCGTGCCATTGTGTGCAAATATATGCTAATTTATTGAGAGCAATATATACAAAAAAATAAAACAGAAGAGGCATAGTAAAAGAAATGTGTGTGAGTTTTTTTTTTTGTTTTTTTGCTTTTTATTTTTGATTTGTTTTGTTTTATTTATTTATTTATTTATTTTTACTAAAAATGAAGAATAAAAATTTAAGAAATTGATTAGGACTATTTAAATCAAAATTTGAGGATAACAAGTAGTTAATTTTGGCCTGACTCTAAAAAATAAATGGCGTCCCCAGTGGAGTCGCCAAGCTGTTGTAACGTTTTGTATCCGCCCAACGAATTTGGAAATAAAAAAAAAATAATGGAGTCACTAGCAATCTTTTTTCGCTAAGTGTGATTGGCCATCTATTAAAACATATCTTTTTAATGAAATTTTAAAATTAATTAACATTTATTAAAAAGATAATTTTAGGGTCTGCACAACAGTTTGGGTTCGATAGTCGATTACGTGTGGGGAAGGATTAGCACCCCCACAGCGCCCGTTAAAAACGGTACCAATTAACAACGTGTTATCCTTTGATTTTGATAAAAATAGTCCAATTTTATGTGTTCGAAAAATAATTTCCTTGATTTTTTTTATTTATTAAAAAAAATTTATTCTCGAGAAAAATAAATTAAAACCTTTTTATTGAAATAATTCTTAAAATGTTTTAGTACGTTGGTAACATTAGAAGAACTCTTTCTCACCTAGAGATTTTTTAAAGCATTTCTACACGGAATACTTTTAAAATCTCATCTTTGGAGGCTCGAATTTATTTTTCGTAAGAAAATGTCATGCATGCAATGCAAAATGTTACCATGTTTATGCACGCATTTTATTCTCCTTTGTTAGAAATTTTATTAATTATTTTATTAATATTCTTATTTAAAATTAAAATTTTGAAAAAAAAAAGAATTTAATTATATTGAAGATTTTCTATAAATATTTCAATACGCTGGTAATATTTTACACAAAATCTTCTCACCTAGAGATTTCTTAAAGCATCTCTACTCGGAATACTTTTAGAATCTCATCATTGGATTAAATTTCTTTCATTCCTATTTTTATTACTTATATTTTTAATTTATTAATCAATTTTTATTTATTACTAAAAAAAAGAAAATCTTTATTGTATTGAAAATTTTTTATAAATACTCCAATACACTAGTAATATTTTTAAAAAAAATCTTCTCACCTAGAGATTTCGTAGGCATCACTACTCGGAATACCTTTGAATCTCATTGTCGGATAAAAATTTCTTTTTCCTACATTTTTTATTAGTTTAGTATTATTATTAATTGTATTTTTATATTATTTTTTTAAAGTTTATTTTAAAAATTAACATAATTATATATAAAAAATTTAACCATAATTTTATCATTTAATCTAACAAATATAAATATTTTAATATGCATAAATATTAATAAAATAATATATAAAAAATTCAAAAAAATTCAAAAAAAATTTTTTTTACCTGAACCGGACCGGTCAATGGTTCGGTCAACGCGCGGTTCAGTTCGATGGTTCAATCCGGCGGTTCAGTTAGGCGGTTTGATCTAGTTTGGGTGGATCAGATGTTCAGTACCAGTTCGATTCGATCTGGGCGGTTCAGTTTCGATCCAATCAGACCGGTCAGAGGCTGACGGAGAAGTGGATCGTCGGGTTGGGTGCGCGGACCCCGAGTTTGGTTGCGGGTTGACGCGCGGATCCTCATTGACTGAAATGGCGTCGTTTTGGCCCTATGTTCAAAACGACGTCGTTTTGCTTTTAATGATTTCTATAAATAACTGAAAAAAAATTTTTTACTCATTCTTTTGGTTTTACAAAAAAAAAAAAAAGGGGAAGGGAGCTCTGGGGTGAGCTCACCGACTGGTCGTCGGACCACCGCATCGATCACCGTCTGGGTTACCGCTGGCAGTCTCTGTCGGTGGTTTTTTCTCTTTTTTTTTTTTGGTGGACAGAATCGACTGATCTCTTTTCTTTTGTATAGGTGGCTTTTCTGGCGCTGGGTTCCCCTGCTTGGAGACTGTGATTTTGCCCTTTTTTTATGTTTCTGTAGAATTTTTTTTTCAACAGATTTTTTCCTTTTTTTTTTATCGTTTTTGCTTCCGTTTCCCCTTTTTCGTTTGCAAATAACAAGCTCTATTTATAGAGCTTTTTGGGGTTCAAATCCCATATCTTTTAGGATTCAAATCTCATTTTTTTCAACTGAAAAATCATGCCTGCCGTTCGTGACTGGCGGCTGGTCGATCGGCCGTTGGCAGCTAGCAACGGTAATTTTGACTTTAGGGATTGTGTATTTAATACATTAGATTTGAATCGGATAAGGATGAGGAATAAGGGAAAAGGAAGGAAGAAAGAAAGAAGAAGAAAAGAGAAGAAGACAAACGTAAAAAACAAGAAATAAATAAAATAAATAATAATAATAATAATAATAATAATAATAATAATAATAAAATAAATAAAAAAATGGTGTTTACAAATATAAAAGTTGAAATGAAATAATTTTAAATTTTAAACAACTATTTTAACAAGTGTTGTAAAAAGATTTTAATGGGAAGGCGTTAGTTCCCATTTACAAGATTTTATAATCAATTTCAAAGGTAGAAGAATTTATTTTTTGCTTTTACAACTTACGTTTTTTTCTTCCAAAAAAAAACCAATAATACTATAAAAATTAAATTATAAATTTTAATTTCTAATAAATAAAATGATTTTACTTTTATATTAAATAATTATTTTAGAATTAGTACTGCATTTTAGTCATTTACTTTTATTTATAAATAAAAAAAAACAAATAAAAGAAAAGTGCAACAAAATCAACAATTGCAAGTAAGTCTATACATTCTTTTTTAAATAAACAAATAAAACCAACAAACAATGCTTAAACAATTAAATCAATATTTTTTACTTTTTATTGTCAAAATACTTCAAAAGTATTATTATTGTGCTAGACTAATTTTCTTCCTCAGCTCTAACATTCATGAATTGTCAAAAAAATTTTATGAGATACATGCATACTTTTTGGAACAAGCAAAATTTTCCTCCATCTCCAAAAGAGAAACCATCCACTTAAATGTTCAAGTGAACAAAATTATCAGGTTTAATGTATGTTATAATATAATATTATATATGATTATCAATTTTTTTTTTGTTTGTTATAAAGGTTACATGTGTATGGGTATTTCAATAAATTTTTTTATTTTTGTTAATATCATTTTATATTTTAAAGTTTGTTGTCCAGTACTGAAACTAATAGACTACGGATGAATTAGTATCAAACTTCAAGGATGCAGATGAAATTTATCTTAAAATTAACATAAACTTTTCATATTTACAATTAGGCCAATTTTGATATCTTCTTTGTATAATTATAAAGTTTAGGATAAGTACGCTTCTAAATATAAATAAATAAATTTAGGTTATGTATTTAAAAGATTAAGTTTTCAAAATTATCTACTCATAAAATTTTCGAATATCCTTGCAAAAAAAATTCTAAATGTCTTTTCTCCTAACTTTCCATTCATTGTGTAAATATGATGAGTGGATTAGCTCTTTGTGATTAATTTTAATATGCATGAGCTGTTATTTTTAACTTTTTTTTTTTTTTATTAGAATTGCGCTCATATCCCTTTTTTTTTTTTTTATAACTCTTCTCTGAACCAATTCCTCAATTTTTTGTCGATGAAATCCGCACATTAAATTTCACAAAATTTTAAATTTATGAAGTTATATACCTATGTGTCAACCTATTTTTTGCCTTTTGTTTTTTTTTGTTTTTGTTCTTTCATATGGCCAAATTCCTTGGGCTTTTGCATATGAAAAAGTGAAGAAAGAAAAGATGGAAAGACTGATAAGACAGAGAGTATCCGTTTCTAGGTTTACCTATTATATATCCATGATAAATATGAATTTCATTCATTTGTACTGCAATGATAAGAATAATGCTTCCATCGATGTTGAATTATGTATTTTCTTTATGTATTATGGATAACTTTATGAAAACATTCAGCACAATGACTCAGGACACAGGACAACTGATAGCAGATAAAACATAAGTTATTTCATTAAAACATTCTGCACATATGCACATATATACATATATATATGTATATATATCAGGTGCCATTTTATTTAACATAACTCGTTAAGCCTCTCAGCTATTACTTATATATACATACATATATATAAATATATTTATCAAGTGCCATTTTTTACCGATCTTGTAGCAATTTTAGTTGGGAAGCCAGACAAGGGTCTCTCTGACTAGGAAATGGCAAATGGGGACAGTTCCTGGCTTAACTTTGAGAATCTGAAAAGCCAAGTGCTTGGGGTTCCAAGTTGATGTATCTTTGTGACAAACAGCCAACCCCCTAGCTCTTGTCCCATCTGCCCCAACTAATGGAACCGTATACACAGCTGTTTTATCAATGGAATGGCATAAAAACACAGCATATGCATACTTCATCTTGTGACAAACGATCTCTGATTCTCCCATCATTTTCACTCCCTGCCCAATAGTAAACTCTTGGTTTTGTGTTTCTTTTTCCAATTCATTTGACAGAAGTTGGATGTTTTTTCCCAGCTTGGAAACACCCAAATCGACAAACGATTCAAATGATTTAGCACAATACTTTTCTTCTCCACCAAGGGCAGGTCTTTCACAATTCTCAATTGTTTCTTTGAGTAAGTTAGCTTCTGCTGATTTTGCTTCCAGTGAAAAATACTTCAAGATTTCCGGAATCTTTTGGGTTGAAAAGGGGATCGACTCTGCAACTGAACGTGGTAGGAATGTTGCTTTGCTTGCTTTTTTGGTTAGGTCCTTTAAAATCATCGTCCTACCAGGATGCAGCTCGCTCTCAAAAAAGTAGACATCTTTGTTGGTTGGGGCGTTTCCATCTGCAAATTCCTTGCTTGGATTTCCATATCCATAATTTGCACGGTCGTCTACTACTTTATCATTGTTCTTAACCATGTCACCCAACATGTTCTTGCTTCCTGAATTTGATTTCAAAAAGACTTCAATTTAGAATCCTAAGTGAAAAGAAATTCCAAGTACTTCAACTGTTAATTATAAATAAATTTGAAGAACCATTGAATAATTTAAACTATTAAAGAAAAGAATTTGATTTAGATTTAAATCTCATAAACTAATATTTACCCAAACTTTAATAAAAATCAGAATTTGTTGAATTTAATGGATCATACCAGACCTATACAGGATTGAGCCGGGCATAAACAGGATATTAATAGGTTTTAAGCTTTCCAAATCCTACTTGGCCTGAAAGATAGGATTTATTTTGCTACCCAGGTTGGACCTTAAATGAAAATAAGTTGCTCATACCAGCCCACATTTCAATTTTTTTAAATAGAAAAATAAAAATAAATTGCATAATACTATTAATTATGAAAAAATTAATAATCAATAAAATTAAATTAAAAAAATGTGTCTTTCATGTATAATTAATTATCTGTTGATAAAGTACTGATATAATTAATTATTTATTAATAAAATTATAATTAAGATATTACATTAAAAATTTTTAAAATTTAAATATCACATTAAATATTTCACTATATTTTAAGGATCATTTATAAAACTAACTCTTTTGTAAATAAACATTAATGTTGGTCTGTGTCGTTGTCACCTTTGAATTCCTTGCTTGGATCTGAATATGCATAATTCCCAAAGCCGTCTGTTGGTTTCTTATCATCCTTAACCATGTCTGCCAACATGTTCTTGGTTCCTGAAGCTGATTGGGAAAATATCAGAACAATAATCCTAAACGAAAAGAAATTCCAAAATTTCAACAGTTAATTAGAAGAAGCATTGAATAATTTAAGGGAAAAAAACTTGATTAATTATATATAAAACTTTTGTATTTTAGATTTAAAACGCGTAAACTAATATTTACCCAAACTTTTATAGCAATCAGAATTTGTGAAACTTAATGGATTATACTAGATCTATACATGGATTGAACTGGGTCTAAACAGGATATTAATAAGTTTTAGGCATTCCAAATCCTACTTGGCCTGAAATACAGGTTTTATTTTGCTACCCAGGTTGAACCTAAATAAAAATAAGTTGTTCATACCAGCCCACATTTCAATTTTTTTAAATAAAAAAAATTGTATAATAATATTAATTATGAAAAAATAAATAATCAATAAAATAAAATTTAAAAAATGTGTCTTTCTTGTGTAACTAATTCTCTGTTGATAGAGTGTTAATATAACTAATTATTTGTTAATAATTTAAATGTATACACTCATAAGATATCAATCTTCAATAATTTTATATGATGTTTATCCCATAAAATCATACAATTTTCTTACATATTTTTTTCATATCTAACTCTATGAAAACTTCACCTATTTATAATCATACAAATTTACTTATCAAAAATTCATTTCATCATAGAATTCTTCTCATTCAAGTCTTTTTATTTATCAATTTATATCTAATCAATTTTCAATAAATATTTCAAGATTTGAGTCATTATTCTCAATAAATATAATATTTTATCAACAAACCACTATTGGTCATTTGTCACTAGTAATAGATAGTTTCAAGAAAAAAAATATCTTTGAAATATAGTTCAAATATTTAAAAACAAACCAGCTAGAGGTAAAAGATCTCTCAATGCTTTTGGCATTGGAGTATTTGGGAACACAGACTTCCAATAATCCTCCTCAGGTACAGCACCATGACTTCCTGCACCAAGCTGCCAAAGTTTTGAGGAATTTCCATTAGCTTCACTTATTATAGAGTGAGTGAAGTAAATATAAGGACCAAAAAAATTAAGCAAATGTAATAACAGATACTAAATATCGCTGAGCTGAGCACTGAAGCCTCAAATTGAGTAAAGCGAAGAGGAGAAGGTAATGAAATGCCATTGAAGCAGAGAAATGCTGTGACAGGCTTGGATATGAAATGATGAACGTTGGTGGATGTGTTTATATATACATGTAATTAATGTTTTTCAGATTTTATTTTATATATGGATATAGCCACGAAATTTCCAATTGATGTAATCTAGACTACTAAAACAATCGGATGCAGAATAAATAAAAAATAAGCGATATAATTGAGGCTTGTTTGGAAAATATTAATTACAGCGTTTTGGTTATACCATAAACTGATTGGGATTATCGCAATATCCAATATGCAAACAAACTTGGGAAATTGGGTCACTGTCAACTTGGGAAATAAATGAAACTTAAGGGAAAAAACCGAAAAAAAAAAAAAAAAAAGAATTCCAGGGGATTATAGGTTACATCTATCAAAATTGGATTAATCAACCAAGATTCAAGAGCATCGAAGGTTGGAGATATTCGGTTAAATTACTTCCTCAATTATAGATATGGAGGCAGAGAAGATAGCATAAATTTTGATATAAGGTTCAGCTCAGGCGACATTGCTCCAGATCAAAAAGGTGTAAATGATCCTGAGTTTGGTGCTTATCAGTTTGGTAATAATTCAGGCAAAGAATCCAAAGATGAAGATGCTCCAACCAAAAATGATGCAGAATTCGGTGCATATATGCCTATGATTCTGAATACAAAAGTTCCATGAAAGAATCTATAGTTGATAATACTCCAAACAACAAAAGGGCCAATGTTCCGGCTAGAATTCCAAGACCATAAATATGATCTTAGATGTTGCATTTATTTGGTAAAGTTATTTTTGGTGATATAGAATATATTTAATTAATGTAGAATTTTATATAAATATATAAAATTAAAAAAAATTCAATGTAGATGATTTTTTTTTTACACATGGATTGCTTAACTTGATGTCACGTGACATTGATTAATGCGAATTAATTATTAGTTTTAAAATACTTAATAAGTAACAAATTAATTAAATTAATTTATAAAATTAGCTAGCAAAATTTTTTGAATCATACTATTATTATTTCAATAAGAATGAGATTTTATTTAAATTTGTATTATTTTTATGATCTAATTTCAAGTATGAATATCCTTTATTTTTTGCAATATTACTAAAAATTATATGATAATTTAATTACAAATTTCAAATTTCAAAACCTAAATGAATAAATAATATCTATTACTACTAAAAAATTAATACAAATCAGAGGTGTTCATGGGTCAAACTAGGTCAAATTCGAATTAGGCTCATTATTGGTATTAATAGCTTATATGTTTATCTAAATCTGATTCAGTTCAAAATTTCAAATCTAAAATTTTTTTCAAATCCAATCCAAATCTTATATGAATATATAAAATTAAAACCTTACGTAAAAAAAAAATTGTGGATGGTTAATTTTTTAACACATTGATTGCTTAACTTGATGTAACATGTCTATTAATTAATGTGAGTTAATTATTAGTTTTAAAATACTTAATAAATAATAAAATCAATTAAATTAATTTATAAAATTGGCTAGCAAAATTTTTGAAATCATATTATTACTATTTCACTAAGAATGAGATTTTATTTAAATTTGTATTATTTTTATAATCTAATTCCAAGCTTGAATATCTTTTATATTTGGCAAAATTAATGAAAAATATATAATAATTTAGTTACAAATTTCAAATTCAGAACCTTAAAGAGTAAATAGTATATATATTACTGTCCAAAATTAATGCAAATTAGAGGTGTTTATGGGTTATGCCAAGTCAGGTTCAAATCAAGTTTATATTTAATATTAATAGCTTATATGCTTATTTAAATCCGGCTTAGTTTAAAATTTTGAGTTTCAAAATTTTTTCAAGCTTGATCCAAATCTTATATAAATATATAAAAATAAAAACCTTACATAAGAAAAGGAAAAAATCACTATGGATGGTTTTTTTTTTTTTTACATGAATTGCTTAACTTGATGTCGCGTGTATTAATTAATGCAAATTAATTATTAATTTTAAAATACTTAATAAATAACAAAATCAATTAAATTAATTTATAAAATTGGCCAGCAAAATTTTTGGAATCATATTATTACTATTTCATTAAGAATGAGATTTTATTTAAATTTGTATTATTTTTATGATCCAATTCCAAGTTTGAATATCCTTTATTTTTGGCAACTTTAATGAAAAATATACGATAATTTAATTACAAATTTCAAATTTTAAAACCTATAGAAGTAAATATTATATATATTATCACTTAAAAATTAATAGGTTCAGTTCGAACCTGGCTCATACTTGATATTAATAACTTATATACTTGTCCAAATCAGGCTCACTTATCTATTAAACTTAATTTATATAATAAAAAATTAAAAAATGTGATTAAATTAAATTTAATGGAATGAAATTTGATTCATTTATATTTAAAAATTAAAAATAAAAATTATATAAAAATAAAAATTAAGTTTAATAAAATAATAACTTTTATTTTTAATTTATATATGTGAAGTAATTTATATATAATTCACATATATATATATATAAATAAAAATTTTATATATATGAATTCGAGTTGGGTCTAGTGAGCTCGGATTTTAAATCTTTTGTTCAAAACGTGACCTAAAATTTAAAAGAGCCTAAAGATTATGCCCAAGCCTGTTTAACGAGTTTTAACTTTTTGTCCAAATCCTTTCAAAACTTAGGTAAACCTTTGGATTTGGGTTGATAGTTCGACTCTTGAACAGGTCTAATGCAAATCATATAAACTTGATTTTATAAATATTTTCATGTCACTAATTTTTTTAAAAAAATCCTTAAATAGTATTTGTTACTTGCCTTATATAAATAAGTTTAAATCAATTTGTAATCAAATTTATTCTCTTGTTATTATTTATCTTAAATCACTTTCAATTAAATTAGATTCCTAATTTTAAGATCCAATTTCATTATAAATAGGAATAACTTTGGTGTGTTAGAGTATTGGTTTGAAAATCTAGTTCAATACTTTTATTTTGTTTTGCTTCTCTTTTTATCTTTTTATTTGTTCCATTTGTTTGTTTCTTCTTCTTTTTTTTATTTGTTTTTATATTTAATTTTTACTTTTTTAATAAATTAATTTTCAATTTTTACACTGAGATAGTAGGTATGTTTTAGTCTCCTATAATATCTCATTTACAAGTGGAATTTCCACATTGCTTTATATTTAAAATAGAGATTGGTACCATTCTAATTATTAATGAAACCTAACTGGTGAAGAATCATTGCTAAAATGACCATATATATTGTCAAAACCATATTAGGTTTTCAAAATACAAGCAATTCTTTACTTTATTTATACCTTCTACTCTTTTATAGATTGCATCTATCGAGCACATTTGCAGTAATAAGTGAGTGGGAAAACATTATTATTTGGAGGCAAAGATGTAAACAATTAATGAATTAATTAGTTTTAGTTTTTAGTTTTTATGGATAGATGTATATATATACTTTTGGACAAATATTTGTTACATAAGTCTTTTGTCCTTTCAATTGTTGTTTAATGGTTTTGTTCAATATATATACATTTTACACTTTTTGTTGTATATTAAGATATGAAAGGAAAAAATAAAAATGAATGAAATCTATCATTTTTTTTTGGACAAATACCTTTAAAGCTAACAAAATAAATTGAAGAAAGATAACAATGCAAATTCATGAAAAATGAAAATTTTTGTTATAAAAATGGATGTGGTAGAGTTTCCAAGGCATCTAAGATTGTCTCATAAATAAAATTCTATTATATTTTTTCTTTTATAAATATGTTATTCTATTAATATTATTTCTTCATTTTTTTTCTAGAAATCAATATTATTTCTTCTTTTTTAATTGTAAACACATAACTTTTAATTTTTTTTATATATTCCTAGTTAGAAAACATTATTTATGTTTGATGTGCAATAATATTCTTTTTGTCATTAATTTGTCACGTATAAATTGATTTGGTCCAATAATTAAAATTTTAGCATTTATTTGTAATTTATAAATTGATTTAGTCTAATAGTTAAAATTTTTTGCTAAATTCAAACCTAAAATTATAATATAATTGAAAGAAGGTGACATAGTATTATATGTAGAGATTAAATTTTATTCGAAATATTTTAACACAGTTGATCAGAGTCCATTTTTGAATATGGGCTAGAAACATAAATATGGGCCTATTTCATGATTCATTATAAAGGTCCATTATGTAATATATTTTTAAAAGCTCGATAGTGATCCATAAAATGGTGTATTTTCAAGCTCAATTAAAAACAACTCCTAAAATGGCCCTAAAGAAATTTGAACCCAAATTTATCGTTAGAGATGGCCTAAGTGATAATGGCTCAAAAAAGAAAAAGAAGACAAAGGACACAGGCCATAAAGCCTTGACAGAGGCTTGGGTTGCATGAGAAGGGAAAGTTAAGATTGAAACCAAAAGAAAAAAAGAGAAAGACGAGAAGTCTGAACCTCGTCATTCTTTACATGACTAGTGCACGGAGTGGACAACCAAGCGGGACAGGGCTGATGGCACCTGTAGCAGACAAAGTCAGGAGGATTAGTGGCTAGCCAAAGCCGTTATCAAGAAGTGGGACTGAAAAGAAGAAGACAAATGACAAGCCTTGGTGAAGAAGGCTTCCATTCATTATAATACTGAATAAGGACTGCTGAAAAAAAAGGAAGGAAGGCTAAAAAAGAAAAGGAAAAAAGAAGAAGCAAAAAAGAAAAGAAGACACCTTGTGAAGCCGAAAAGAAAGAGTGCTCAGCCGGATAAGCAAAGAATCAAAAACTTTACAAAGTTTTGAAGAAGAGAAGCGGTTTGGTTTAGGCGTAGCAAAAAGAGAAAAGCCAAAAAAAAAAAAAAAAAAGAGAAGAGGCAAAACCAGAAACGAACAAAAAGGAGAAGGCTCAAGCAACCATAAAAGGAAGGGTCTCTTAGAAAAGGGAACAAGAAGAAGTAGTAATGAAAGTAGTTCATTTTTATGAAAATTTGATCTTGCGTCTTGTTTTCATTTCCTGCATATGGCATGGTAATGTTTTCTATCCTGGACATTAAAAGAAATTTCAAAGCTGTAAAATCATTTCTCAAATAATGGAGGATGGAGGTTTAGGAGAGTCTTTAGGTTTTATTCCCATGCAAAAAAAAAAAAAAAAAGTAACCTGTTTCACAAAAAGAAAAACCTGGAAATAATGGAGGAATAGAGAAGAGAAAAGCTTAAAATTCACTATTCCCATGCCTGCTTTTTTACTTGTTTAGGAAAGTTTAAGGCTTTATCTTTTACGAATCTATTATTCTGTTTTTTGCAAAACTTGTTGATAAAAAAAAAAAAAAACAAAATCTTCATACTTCTCATTTTCATGGAGTTTAGCACACGTAAAGCTATTGTTCGAACTTCAGATTTCGCCTTGTTTTGATGCACTTTGTTTTTCCTTTTTCCCTTCCCTACATGGTTCTGTTATGGAGGCTTTAAGTTCACTCATTTCTTGTCTGATAATCCTTACCTCTGTAAGCGAACTATGTTAGGCTTTTATCTGTGTATATCATCTCTCTTGCAAAGGCTTCACACCATGAGGTTTTTCATCCATGTTTTCATGTCTTACTTATAAAAACGAGAAACCCATGAATGTCGAAGTCCAAGACATTAGGAATTTTAGGAATCCTGCAAAGCAATAATAAGGTCTAGAAAGTTCTTTTGGGATGTCTTCTTCTCTTTTTCACTTTTTTTGCTACATCAGGAGCATGAACCACCATTGTTTGCGTGCCAGCCGATCATCTACTTCAGTATAAATGCCTATGTGTGTTTTACTTAGTGATAAGCTAGTTGTTCAGTTTTGCAAAGAGGCTTAAGGTTTTCACGCCTATTTCTTCTACTACATGGTGGTTGTTTGCATGGTGGCTGTTTGTAAGAGATAGAAAGTTTAAAGCTCAGCTAAGGTCCCATCGTAAATACCCCAGCTTTCATGCCTATTTCATGTCTATTTCTTATTGTAATCTGGTTGCTTGTTTATTAGACAAAGTTGGGAATTTTCATGTTTATCTCTTTTGCATGGCTATTTATAAAAATATTAAGCTAGGTTACTATTACTGCAAAGCCTCCACCGTGAATCTCCTAAAAAAGGTTTAGGGTTTATGATTTAAGATTTAATGAATTATTCGAGGTATTTTTTGGATAAAAATACCTTAAATAATCTCAAAAAAATTTGAAAGGGATTATTTAAAGCATTTTTTAATGCCTTGAATAATTCCGTACAAAAACTTTAATGAGGTTATTCAATGCATTTATGACCAAATATGCCTTTAATAATCCACTTCAATTTTTATAAGGTGATTATTCAAGACTTTTTTGTTAAAAATACCTTACATAATCTTCAATTTTTAGGGTTTAGGATTTAAAAGATTATTCAAGGTGTTTTATGAATAATAACACCATGAATAATCCCAAAAAAATAAGAGAAAATTATTCAAGGCGTTTTACGGGTAAAAATGCCTTCAATAATCTCCAAAAAAATTTAGAGGGGATTATTTAATATGTTTTTGGCTAAAAACACTTTGAATAATTCTTTCATAAAAATTGAGAGGGATTATTTAAGGTATTTTTTACAACAAATGCCTTGAATAATCCTATTTAATTTTTTATAAGGATTATTCAAGGTATTTTCTGGTAAAAAACACATTGAATAATCTCTTGTAATTAAAAATTAGATTATTTAAGTTACCATCATATATGCCAAGAATCGAGTTTATTTTTACACATTAATCGAACCTACTCGAGTGAGTTCAAGTAGCTCAATTTTAATCACGAATTAAGCTCGAATTAAAAAAATAAAACTCGATCGAGTTTGAATTGAATATTGAGTCATGAGTTAAAAGTCAAGCTCAAGCTTAAACTTTTTATTGTATCATCTTGATTTGGTTTGATTACACTCCTAATCTCTGCCGCCTCTTATGCATATCAAGATTACCCCAAAAGTTATCCAAATATTCCTTCCACTTAATTTTCTATTCAATTAGATTTTTCAAAAACATTTAGAAAAAAGCTTAGATCTAGTCTAAAAACTGGCAACATATCCATCATAAAAGCTCTTTTTTACTGCTAAGAAACCGTGATCTACCTCAAACACCTTTTCTAATCCTCTTTTTTCTCCCCAACGGTTAAAATGTCTCAAAACCCTCCAAATCAGCCTAAACCAAAACACTCAGTTGACGTCGATTGGAGTCACCACAAACAGCTCTTCTGCCACTCTTTCCTATTTTTCCCATTTTCTACCCATTCAAAATACTAACCCTCAAAACCAAAACTTTAAACACACTACCTTTTTTTTAAAAAAAAAATTTTGTTTTGCTGACTATTAATTCTGTTATATATATTATATATATTGGGAAAAAAAGAAATGATATTTTTTTAATGGTGGTTTTGGGTTGTAAATTAATTTGGTGATGCTTATGCTACTGTGATGGTAATTTTCCAGTTGGATTTTTTTGGAAGAGTTCCAATTGCGTTTGTGTGTGAAAAGTGGAAAAAATTGGGCATTGCATTTTGAGATTTTAGGGTAGAAATCAATATCTAATTCTGATTTTGGTTGATTTGATTTTGATTTTTGACTTTGAGTTCTCAAAAAAGTTAAAAGAAAATAAAAGATTGAGGAGTTGTTAAAAAAATGAATAAATCCAAAAAGAAATTATTTGGACTTTTTTTAATTATTATTTTTTAAAGAAATTTAAAATAATACAAATTAGATTATAACTCATTTGACACACAAAATAATTTTACTTCTTTAATATGAATATATATAGTAATTTCTTTTTAAAATTATATTCAAATCTTTAAAACTCATAACATATATATTAAATATATATATTACTGAATGATAAATTAAACAATAAAAGAAGTATTAACATACTTTTCACTTTAGTAATCTTAACTAAATTATTATGTAAAATTTAAAAAATGTTAGAAAATATGTGAAAGAAGAAAAAATAAATTGAAAAAAAAAAATATTTTTCATAAGAATGAAACTGTAATAATAATTAAATATATCTTGAAAAAAAGTTATAAACAAAAAAGATATTGCAATAGTAATAGAATATATCTTGGAAAAAAATTACTAAAAAATTTTTAAAAAATGATGTATAATACATTACATTTGTTATCTTAAATTTACAGAAGAATTTTTTAGTAGCAATTAGGATTAAATAGATAATTTTAAAATTTATTTTTTAAAATTTAAAATGGATATGATAAGTGATAAAGATAATATTAAAATTTTTACATTTATTCGAAATATAAATTTGATAATTAGAGTTCAAATGGATATAATCGTTTTGATGATCATATTATTTAAAAATTTAAGATGAAAATTTTTTGAATTTTCAAAATCTTACATAAACTTACTTGAAGTTTTAATGTCTTACATAAATTTTTTTAAAAAAATAATTTTTTAAATCAAGATAAAAAAGATTGTTGAAAAATTTAAATAAACTTAATTTTTGTAATTTTTAAATATGTTTGAAAGTTTTTCATAAGTAAATAATTTTTTTAAAAGGTTTATTTGGTAAACAACTAAAATTATTTATTAAAAAAATAAAATTCATATTATATATTTTTAATTTTACAAAATATATCTCTAAATTGATTTGATTTTCAATTGTAATTTGAATAATTTTTATAATTGAATAAATTTAAAATTATTTAATTTGTAATTAAAAAAAATTATCTTATTTTAAAAAAAAACTATCTTATATATCATTTAAGAGAATTGTCCATGTAAGTGCTCACATGATAAACTTATTTATGTATGTTACTATATAATATATATATATATATAAATATATATATATTAAATTTATCTATACCACTGGGTTTTAGGTATTAACAGCTGTTTAATATGTAAAATAATTTTTTTACCGTTGATCAATATCCGTGCTGCCATGACCACAAAGATCAAAGTTGAACACAGATTAAAGCTTCATCGGTCCTTCCATTAGAATCCAGCCCATCAATCATTGAAGTCCATGAAATCACACTCCTAGATGGCATCTTTCGAAACAAACTCATCGCCTCATCAACTCTCCCAAACTCCAAATGCCCATAAATCATTGAGTTCCAAGCCGCGACATCTTTCACAGGCATGTCAAAAAACAACATTTCAGACACCTAGATTTTAAATTTAAACAAAAGAAAAACAAAATCTAATAAAAAATTGAAAATAAATAAAAGTTATCTAAGAAATTTCTGATTATAGGTTTTTTTTTTTAATTTGATAAAAATGATTATAATATTTAAATAAAATTTTGATAATAATAATTGACATTTATTTTCAAATAATAATAAAATTAAAGTGAGAAATTTATAAAAATAATAAATTAAAATTTGAAATAAAAATTTAGATCTTGAATGAAAAATCCAATAATAAAATTCTTAAAAAATCATGAATTGTTAATTTTTTAAGAAATTTTTAGGTGAAAAATATATTCAACTATGACTCAATAGATGAAAATTTCCACTAAATAAAATGTTTGAGTTTATGTATATATTTTTTATCTTGCATTTTACTTTATTAAATAGACTAGCTTTTTTTACCTGTACTTGGCACAGAATTTTTTATTATATTTTTTATAATTTAAAATTTTAATTTATATTAATTTTTATATTATATATATATACATAAAAATATTCATAATCATCTATAATTTGTAATTTAAAATTACAAAAGCCATCTATATATAAATTATTATGAAACAATCCAAATAAGTATTATGAAAATTTGAATTATAAAAATAAAATTACATACAAATCTCAAAGAGAAAGTCAATCTCTTGTTCACAATTATATGCACTCTTAAAAGTATATATTATTTTAGTATAAAAACTAAGTTTACACATGTGATATATCATGAAAGACTTTTTCATATTTGATTTTGAAACTTTATTATGCCAAACTTTTGTGAGCAAAATCTTATTGCTTTATCTTTTATAAAGAAGAAAATATTTATTGTGAGGAAAAATTATAACTATATATTTGATGATTATTTAATTTTAAAAATGTAGTTTGTCTAAGTTAATTTAGATATGTGTGTAATTTTAAATTGAAATAAAATATTTTTCTCATCTATTTTAAATCATAGAAAAATAAAGGCAAAAAAATTGGTAAATAACAATGAATGTGAATATTGATTTATACATTGTATGATTTTTTATGATTTCTAAAATCTAGAATTTAACTTTTAAAAATTATTTGAATTTTGTATTTCAATAAATGAGCTAGATTGAGGTAGAGATATGTTTTTTCAAATTTAAATTAGGATAAACCTTATATACTTTGAAAAACTTCAAAAAATGTAAATTTTGAAACTTTAAAATTTTTAAAAATTAAATAATTAATCGAATAAAGTTATTTAGAACTATCCTATGTGTCAATAATGTAGATTGTCCACTTAAGCATCTACATAAACAAAACTTATCAAGTTTTTATATATGTTGTAATATAATATTATAAATGATTTTAAGAACTTCAATTAGTCATACAACAAAAGTATGCAAAAATATAAATATTTTTAAAAATTAAAAACACTTAAATAATTTTTTTATAGTGAAGCACGAGTAATATTTTTAGTTTAAAATGAAAAATATACATTTGCTAATTTTTTTAATCAAGTTTACTTTTTTAGAATAAATTAGCATGTTACTCCATACAATACATGGATTATTTTTATTTATTTAAATATGTTTAGATATATAAATTAATATAATTTAATCATTTAGATATTCAATATATATGTAAACTACAAGTAACATAATTAAGATATCAAAACATAATAAAATTAAAAAAATTTTAATTAAAGAATTAAAAAAATTCAAAACATAATAATATTTGAGAAAAAATTAAATCGACAAAAAATTTGTGTATAAATTTTATTATTGAGTACACCAACAAAATATTAAACAAAGTTTCATCAATACTTCAAATTAACTTTCTGCAATTTGTACCATTTTTATCTTATGCAATTATTTTTATACATCTACAAGTTTATATAATTTTAAGATAAGTTTTATTTATTTGAAAAAAGCAATGATTTTAATTGTTTAAATAATATGTGTGATAATTTACTTATAT
This sequence comes from Durio zibethinus, assembly GCF_047325235.1. Classification (NCBI taxonomy): domain Eukaryota; kingdom Viridiplantae; phylum Streptophyta; class Magnoliopsida; order Malvales; family Malvaceae; genus Durio; species Durio zibethinus. The sequence continues at coordinate 17,809,395 of NC_143176.1, forward strand.
GTATAGTTTTTGCATAAGTTTTAGTAATATTTTGATCTTCAAAATCTATAAGATTTATCAAATTAATTTTTATACTTATTTTAAGCTTTAAATTTGATATAAAATTATGTTAATATAAAAGCTGAAATGAAATAATTTTAAATTTTAAATAATAGTATTAAATTTTAAACAACTATTTTAAAAAGTGTTGTAAAAAGATTTTAATGAGAAGGTGTTATTTCCCGTTTACAGGATTTTATAATCAATTTCAAAGGCAAAAAATTTACTTTTTGCCTTTACAACTTGCGTTTTTTTTGCTTCCAAAAAAACCCCAATAATACTATAAATGAATTAAATTATAAAATTTAATTTCAAATAAATAAACATGATTTTATTTTTATATTAAATAATTATTTTAGAATTAGTATTGTATTTTAATCATTTTCTTTTATTTATAAATTAAAAAATAAAAGAAAAGTGCAACAAAATCAACAATTACAAGTAAATCTATACAATCTTTTTTAAATAAATAAATAAAACCAACAAAAAATGCTTAAACAATTAAATCAATATTTTTTACTTTCAATTGTCAAAATACTTCAAAAGTGTTATTATTGTGCTAGATTGATTTTCTTCCTTCACTCTAACATCTATGAATTGTCAAAAATTTTTTGTAAAATACATGCATACTTTTTGGAACAAACAAAAATTTCAAGACTTTCATAAAAATTCAAAAACAAAAAAAAAAGTATAGATTTTAACTTTTTAAAATGTGGATGCACATATCATAAAAAAAATATAGTAAAAAAATGCACTCATATATAAAAGAATTGTAGAAATATAATAAAAAAGTTTTGTGTATCTCACAAGTTAAAAAACCATTTCTTTTCAAGAATAAAGGTTGAAAAAAAACAAAAAAAATAAAAATTAACATTGAGAGTATCATTAAAAAATAAGTTATCTTCTAATATATGTAATATTTGGTCTTTTTAAATTTAAAAATAACCAAATAATAAAGGACTATTATGAAATCTCTAAAAAATAAAAATTATATTTTAAATTTCAAATTTAAAATGATATATATTAAAATTAGTAAAAATTTTACTTTATAATATTACTACATTTGAGATTTTTAGATTTCAAAAGATATATATTTATATTATTAGAAACCTATTTTAAAAGACAATATACTATTATATTTGAAATTTTAAACTGAAAAAGATAAATATTTAGATTATTTGAAAATGCATTTTTAAAAAACAATATATTTAAATTAGATTTTGTTGCTAGTGATTTAAAACTAATTGAATTGGTCTTCTAGTTAAATTTAAAAGTTTTGGATAATTAAATACTTTTTAAAAATATATCCTTTTTTATAAATAGCTTAAAATTAAAAAATATTTTATATGTTTAGGAATTTTCGTACGTCTCCAAAAGAAAAATCATCCACCTAAATGCTCACGTGAACAAAATTTATCAAGTTTTCATACATGTTATAATATAATATTATATATGATTATCAATTTTTTTATTTGTTAAAAAAGTTGTGTATGGATATTTCAGTAATTTTATAATTTTTGTTAATGTCGTTTAATGTTTTTTTGTTGTCCAGTTCTGAAACTAATAGATTAGGGATGAATTAGTATCAAACTTCAAGGATGCAAATGAAATTTATCTTAAAATTAACATAAACTTTTCATATTTACAATTAGGCAATTTTGATATTTTCTTGGTATAATTATAAAGTTTAGGATAAGTATGCACCTAAATATAAATAAATAAATTTAGGTTATGTATTTAAAAGATTAAGTTTTCAAAATTAATTATTCATAAAATTTTCGAATATCCTTGCAAAAAATTCTAAATGTCTTTTCTCCTAACTCTCCATTGATTGTGGAAATATGACGAATGGATTAATTTTTTTTGATTAATTTTAATATGCGTGAACTGTTATTTTTAATTGTCTTATTTGTTCGATTAGAATTGTGCTCATATCCCCCCCCCCCCTTTCTTTTATATATAACTATTCTCTGAACCAATTCCTCAATTTTTTGTCGATGAAATTCGCACATTAAATTTCACAAAATTTTGAATTTATGAAGCTATATATCCATATGTCAACCTATTTTTTGCCTTCTTTTTTTTTTTTTTGTTCTTGCATATGGCCAAATTCCATGGGCTTTTGCATATGAAAAAGTGGAGAAAGAAAAGATTGAAAGATTGATGGGACAGAGAGTATCTGTTTCCAGGTTTACCTATTATATATCCATTATAACTATGAATTTCATTCATTTGTACTGCAACGATAATAATAATGCTTCCATCGATGTTGAATTATGTATTTTCTTTATGAATTATAGATAATTTTATGATAACATTCAGCACAATGACTCAGGACAATTGATAGCAGATAAAACATCAGTAATTTCATTAAAACATTAACACACATATATATATTTATTTAGACACATAAGAAATGCTAACAGGGATGTATACACCAATACAGTCTCAATTTCTTTTTTCTTTTTTTCGATTACTCATAGGGAGTTTGGAGGATGAACTGAGAAGGTAGGCGTAGTTTGGACTCGAACCAGGGTTATCTACTTAAGTTCTTCACCACACAACTCCAAGAGGCACCAAATTGAACAGTTCACTTATTTACCATAACTCGTTAAGCCTCTCTATTACTTATATATATATATATATATATATATCTATATTTATCAGGTGCCTTTTTTAACTGATTTTGTAGCAATTTTAGTTGGAAAGCCAGACAAGGGTCTCTCTGAATAGGAAATGGCAAATAGGGACAGTTCCTGGCTTAACTTTGAGAATCTGAAATGCCAAGTGCTTGGGGTTCCAAGTTGAAGTATCTTTGTGACAAACGGCCAACGCCCTAGCTCTTGTGCCATCTGCCCCAACTAATGGAACCGTATACAGAGCTGTTTTATGAATGGAATGGCATAAAAACACAGCATATGCATACGTCATCTTGTGACAAACGATCTCTGATTCTCCCATCAATTTCACTCCCTGGCCAATAGTAAACTTTTGGTTTTGTGTTTCTTTTTCCAATTCATTTGACAGAAGCTGGATGTTTTTTCCCAGTTTGGAAACACCCAAATCGACAAAGGACTCCAACGATGTAGCACAATACTTTTCTTCTCCTTCAATGGCAGGTCTTTCACAATTCTCAATTGTTTCTTTGAGCAAGTTAGCTTCTGCTGATTTTGCTTCCAGTGAAAAATACTTCAAGATTTCCGGAATCTTTTGGGTTGAAAAGGGGATCGACTCTGCAACTGAACGTGGTAGGAATGTTGCTTTGCTTGCTTTTTTGGTTAGGTCCTTTACAATCATCGTCCTACCAGGATGCAGCTCGCTCTCAAAAAAGAAGGCATCTTTGTTGGCTGGGGCGTTTCCATCTGCAAATTCCTTGCTTGGTTTTTTATACGCATAAATTTGTAACCTGTCTACTACTTTATCATTGTTCTTAACTATGTCACTTAACATGTTCTTGCTTACTGAATTTGATTTCAAAAAGACTTCAATTTAGAATCCTACGTACTTCAACTGTTAATTATAAATTAGAAGAACCATTGAATACTTTAAAGGTTTAAAAAAATAATTCGATTTAGATTTAAAACTTATAAACTAATATTTACCCAAACTATTATAGAAATCAAAATTTGTTGAACTTAATGGATTATAGTAGATCTATACATGGGTTGAGCCGGACCAAATTCAAGCTAGACTTAAACAAGATATTAATAAGTTTTAGGTATTTTCAAAAAGCCCAACGTAACCCGAAATATAGGTTTATTTCGCTACCTAAGTTTGACCTTAAATGAAATAAGTTGTTCATGCCAGCTCACCTTTCAATTTAAAAATATAAAATAAAATTAACTTTTATAATAATATTAATCATGACAAAATAAATAATCAACAAAATAAAAGCTTAAAAAATGTATCTTTCATGAAAAACTAATTATATATTGATAGAGTGCTGATATATAACTAATTATCTGTTAATAAATTTATAATTTAAATATCAGATTAAAAATTTTTAAAATTTAAATATCACATTAAATATTTTATTATAATTTAATGATCATAACATTAAACTTTTCAAAGATAAATATTTTACTATAGCTTAAGAGCTATTTGTGACATTAATTGTTCAAGAAATAAGGAGTAATGTTGGCATTGTCACCTTCGAATTCCTTGCTTGGATTTCCATATTCAATTAGATCGCGTTTGTTATCCTTGACAATATCTGCCAAAGCAAGTTTCTTGTCTCCTGCATTTTGTGTACAGAGACATAGAGCATTAGAAGGCTTACCTGAATTTTATGTCTACATGTTTATTGATCAAACTACAAAGAAAAAAAAAAAAACCAGCAGCTGGTAGTAGAAGATTTCGTAAGGCTTCTGGCATTGGAGTGTTTGGAAACACAGACCTCCAATACATCTCTACAGGTAGAGCAGCATGGCTTACTGCAAATGCAAGCTGCCACAATGTCGAGAAACTATCATTAGCTTATTTTATTATCCAATGAAATAAGCAAATTATTGAGTAAAAATTGCAAAAGTAGAAACAATCCGTGTTAATTAATTATTATTTTTACTATTAAGGTTTTTTGTTTAAGCGATAAAAATTATTGAGTTTTATTCAAATCTCATGTTGGTCCATATAAATAATTTAATGAATTAATGAAAAATTAATTTTTCATCGCTTCCTGAAAGAATTAAACCCAAACAATAAAAACAAAAAATTCGTTTGAATATAAAATTAAATAAATGATATAACCACTCAAACTTAGCCTAGCAAATAAAATAAAATAAACAATTAATATCTATGAATAATAAAATTTTAAAAAAGTTGATCTGAATAATCAATTTGAATGTCTAATTTTTTATTTGGATTGTTTCAAAATAGTTTGCTCTCAATATTGATAAGAACTTGGTACTCACAGTGATGGCTGTAGCAAAAACAGGTAGGAAACGAAAATCCATTGAAGCTAGGTTATAAAAAGAAGAAAAAGGCAACTGAAATTTAGAGTTGGCGACGGAATTAATTAAAGTATGAAGCCAGCAACTCTATATATTCTTGCAAAAATGCAGAGTGAGACGACATGCACTGGCAAGCAGAGGTCATATGGATATAATTGATTTGATAAGAGAGAAACAAGATAGCCTTCAACTAAGATATTTTTAGACGTAAAATGACAAGATACAATTTGCATTTCAGAAGACAGCTTCGATCGCCGTTTAAAAAGAATCTTAGTGTTGACGTCACACCAGTTCTTAACCTCCATTTTATTTACCACCAAAGGAATTTGATTCCAAATCGTGGAAGGTAATCATAAATGCAGTGGCTGCTTCAAATGGAGAAGTAAGGAATCTTGGATACCTCTAAAGATAGGAAAACAAGAAAATTTAAAGAAAATTTTCTCTTAGATACTTTCAAGATATTTTCTTATTCACTTGTTAATAAAATTGATAAATCCGTAAATATTTTTTATTTAAATTATGAGTGAAAAATCTAATATATTAATAAATGCAAAAATCATTAAATTATAATGATCATTCGACTAAACATGCATCATTTTTTTTTTCATTTGTCAAATTTAAAAACTCTTATAGCATAATTTTAATAATTTTAGTATAATTATTTACTACACAAGCTAGATAGGAAAAAACCCATTTTAACTCATCACTACTATTAATTAATAATTAGGATTTGATCTCAAATCATTGACATATATGATCAGTTAAACCTATACTAAGTTATTAAAGTGCTTGGCATTCGGTAATAAATGTATAGTTGGATTGATCAGTTCTACTTTCAAGGGGATTTTTCCCATTGAATATTTGAATTTCACCCACAAAATGAAAACCACCCATTAATATTTGAGCAGGCTTTTTACTTTTGGAAATTGGTTTTACAATAAGTCAAAATAAAAGAAACCCATTTGATGGTACATCTCTTATTTATACGGTTAGAAATTAAACTTTTACAAGAGAATGATTCACTTGTATTAATGTAAATCTTTTTTTAATTTTTAAATTAGAATGATTAAGATTTAAACTATTATTTTAATTTAAATTAATCATAAATTTAATTTTTAATTTAATAATAAAAAATTATTACTTGTATTAATATAAATATCTTACTCTTTTTATAATATTATTTTATAAAAGAGACCAAAATCCATGAATAAAGGAAAAAGAATTATTGCAAATGTTAGAAATCACAATCTTATAAAAATCTACTTCCTAAAAAATAAATTTATAAATCATTTAAATTAAATCCTAAATTCTAAAATTTTATAATTTATCCGCTTATATAAAAAAACTGTTGATAATTTTGTTGCACATCGTCGTCAGCCGCCAGATGCACAGTGTTACGTGTACATTGTCCATACCAAAGCTTCGAGATTCATATGTTCACCTCAGAAAAAGTTGGAGGAGTGGCGGCTGAATGCTCCGATCATTGATTGTAGTAATTTCGACATGTATCGTCATATCATTTAGAGAAAACGATATGTATAAATATAAATACCCAATCTTTTGGGTAATCATATAGACTTAGATTGAATTAAGCCCTTAATAGAAAGTAAGGATTTAAGAGAACAAAATGGTTTAGCTATAAGTAATTACTTTTTTATCAACAAAGGGTTCATCTATAACTCAACCACTGAATTGAAAAAGATAAAATTCGCATAGATTGCTTTTTCTTATTCCGAGCAAACATCTTTGTGGGATGTAAGAAAATCTCATTCTAGGTTTTTTTTTTTCTTTTTTTCCTCTACCAAAATAATTTATAGAATCTCATTCTAGTTATACTAATTTAAATTAAAATAATTTACTACGGCACAAATTATTATTGTTAAAAGTAAATTTTTAGGAAAGATTTTAGCTCAACAACTTTGTGATTGAAAGCATAAATTACTTTGAAGCAAAAAAAAAAAAGCCAAATTTGTAGTTTTACAAAAAATAATCCTGGAATACGTTATATTGTTAAATTTTGATTCTTTGAAGTGAATAGTGATTGAAAGGTGCTCTATCATTGTCACAATTATATTCACAAAAAAAAAAAATCTCAATTATTGTTAACAAAATTCACAAAATTGTGAGCATGTTGCGTGATGTTGAAAATTTGTCACATATATAACATATGTGTTTCGTTATCATATTTTATATAAGGATATTAATTTATCTATATTTAATGGAGAATCTAATTTTTTATCTAAATATAGATGGAGATAAGTATTATATTATGGATATAGGGATTGGGATAAATATGATTTTAAATTTTATTAAGTACAAAAATGGAGATGGATAATATAGCATCGATTCCATACTTTTACCTTATCTATCTATTTATATATATTTAATAAATAAAATTTTTATTAAATAATATAAATTATTATTTTAGATTAATTAGAATTAATATATTTTTATTGAATATATATTAATATATATTTATAAAAAAATTACTTAAATATACAAGATAAAAATAAAAAAATAAAATTTGATTTTTATTTTTTATTTTTTTTAAAGCTATAAGTATAGGGATTACCCATATCTATTAAATATCCATGGGGTGTGATAGAGATAAATTTAAAATACCTATTGGATATAGGTATGCAAATGTGTATAATATAAAAATATGAGAATGGAGAATACTTTACCCTTCTCATATCCTACTCATTAACATCCCTAATTTTATATAACAAATCAACGCTAAATAATGTTGAAAATTTGTCATATATATTTATATATATATACACATACACATATATATAACATGTGTATTTCATTATCATATTTTATATAACAAATCAAATTTAAATTTATTATTTCAAATATATCTTTTAAAATAAATTTTAAAAAATAAAATAAACAATTTAAAACACAAAAGAAAGTTAAACCTTAAAAAAAGAAAACCCCAAGAAAATAAAAAAAAGAGAGTCAATTGGGATGTTGTGTGTGCATTTTTACTTATGGATGATAACAGGTTGGGTCATGGTTGATTTTTGCTTGCTTTAACCTAACTTGATTCTTTAATAATTCAATGTAACTCTAACTTAGATCTAGCATCAAATTATTATTTTTCACACCCAATTTCACCCAACACACACACACATACACCAACACGCATATATATATATATAAAACTGCATCCAATCTCACTAGACTCAAAATGAATTCAATAATTTTAATTTAGTAGAATATTATAAAACCAGTATTTTTTGCTAACAATTGCATGGTGTGTTAGTAAAAGTGTTGGATTTTTAGTTCTAATGATCAGAAATCAAATTCTGATAGTCTCAAATATTAAAAATATAAAACTATTATTTTTAGTATCAATTATATTTTAATGTATAAATGTAATATTTTTATTTAATTAAGATAATGCATAATAACTTGATTAATATAATATAAATATATATGAATATAAAATTAAATAATTAATAAAATGTATATTTATATATATCTAAGGAGGGGGGAGGAAACATCCCAAACCCACATCTGAATCGATCTTGCATTTCAAAAAAGAAAAATTGCCCTGGCTTTGACTCGATTTCAAGTTTTGAAAGAAAAATCATTCCTATTAGATCGAGGAATGTCAAAATCCATAAGATACAGATTGTTTTACCATCATTACTTCTAGTGGCCCATTTTCTTATAAAATTTATCTGATTAAAAAAAAGAATGAAAAAACTAAAAAAAATAAAGGGCTAAAAAAATCGAATATGGTGCCACATAAACACCTTAATTGACTATTTATCTTTTCAAATGTAAGTAAGAAGTATTAAAATAGATAATTTAAAATAAAAAATTAAAATAAGCAAAATTTTGTTAAAAAAGCAAAAAGTGAAAACGATTAAAGCAAAAAAGAACAAAAAGTCAAATGAGGTGTTATGTGGACACATTCCATTTAGAGATAGAAATGGTTTGAGTTGGGCGAGTTTAAGCTCACCCAACATCAACCTGCTTCTTCAATAATTCTATCTAACTTCAACTTTAACTCGATATCAAGTTTTTAATGTAACCAACTTTGACCTGACATATATATGTACATATATATACACACATTAATACATATATACATATATACATATATATATACACATATACACACACATATATATATATGTATGTGTGTATGTGTGTGTGTGTAACACACATGCTATAATCATGTTTATAATAATTTCAACATATCTCATCATATCATTTAGGTAGTGCTTGATATGAGGTGATCACTTAAAAGATCATGGTAATTTATGTATGGTGATTAGATCACTGTGTTTGGTAATCATTTAGTGATCTTATATTGCAGTGATTTTCAATCGTTAAAAGTGATTAGATTACTGCATTGGAGGGTGATCTTATTTCCATCCGAAAAGATAGGAAACTTTTATCACTAAGGTGAAGTGATATGTAAATTAACAATTGTCAATATTACCCATTTAATATCGAATTAAAAACTTACTTCTTCTTAAAATTAATTGTTATCATTTTATATCATAATTTTTATATTTTCAAATTAATATTTATTGTAACAAGTTCAAAAATATTTTGTGTGATTTTTAAAATTTTTTATAGTATAACCTTTTAATTTTAATATATTAGTTTTATTTTTTAATTCAAAATTTTTACATAATTTATATAACAAAAATTAGTTTAATATCAATAAATATATTTTAATTTAATAATTTAATTATATTTATTATGAAGTAAATAAAATATTACTAATATTTTATATACAAATTATTATCTTTAAATAACATTGAAATCATTAACTTATGTAACAATTATAATGTGCATGGTTATTTTGGTACTTTCAAACAAAATTATGTTTGATATTTAGTAATACTAAACAAAGTATTCTTTAATTACTAAAAGTTAATAATTTTTAATCAAATAAAATAATTTTAGATCACGAGTGATAAGATCATTTTAATAACAAAATCACTTCGATAATTAAATTACTATAATGATCTTAAAAGTGATATCAAACACTACCTTAAAGAAAACAATATGCATATATATAAATTCCCAATATTTTGGGTAACCATATGAATTTAAATTGAATTATACCCTTAATAGAAATTAATGATATAGTAGAACAAAATGCTTTACATATGAGTAATAACTTATGTGTCAACAAAGGTTCATCTATAACTCAACTAATGAATTAAAAAATATAAACTTAGTATAGGTTGCTTTTTCTTGTTCCGAGCAAACATCTTTGTGGGATGTAAGAAAATCTCATTCTAGTTTTTTTCTTTTTTTTTTTCTCAACCAAAATAATTTATAGAATCTTATTCCAATTATACTAATTTAAATTGAAATAATTTACTGCGACACAAATTATTATTGTTAAAAGAAAATTTTGAGGAAATATTTTAACTCAAGGACTTTGTGATTGAAAGCACAATTACTTTGCAGCAAAAAAGGCCAAATTTGTAGTTTTACCAAAAAAAAAAAAAATCCGGGAAAACGTTATATTGTTAAATTTTGATTCCTTGCAGTGAATAGTGATTGAAAGGTGCTCTATCATTGTCACAATCATATTCACAAAAAAAATCACAATTACTGTTAACAAAATTCACAAAGTTGTAAGCATGTTGCGTGATGTTGAAAATTTGTCATATATATAACATATGTATGTCATTATCATACTTTATATAACAAATTAACGCTGTATGATTTTGAAAATTTGTCATATATATAACATATGTATTTCATTATCATATTTTATATAACAAATTAAATTTAAATCTATTATTTGAAATGTATCTTTTAAAACATAATAAAAAATAAAATAAACAATTAAAAAAGCAAAAGAAAGTTAAACTTAAAAAAGGAAAATCCCAAGAAAATAAGAAAAGAGAGTCAATTTGGGATGTTGTGTGGACACCTCTACTTATGGATGATAACAAGTTGGGTCAAGATTAATTTTTGCTTGCTTCAACCTAATTCGATTCTTTAATAATTCAACTTGACTTTGATTTAGATTTAGCATTAGATTACTATTTTTTATACCCAACATAAATATATATAACTACATCCAATTTGACTAGACTTGAAATGAATTCAATAGTTTTAATTTAGTTTAATGTTATAAACTATTATTTTTTATAAATAATCGTGTGGTTTGTTAGTAAATTGTTGAACTCTTAGTTTTACTGATCTTAAATTAAATTTTGATAGTCTCAAATACCAAAACTATAAAACTATTATTTTTAATATAAATTATATTTTAATTATATATAAATGTAATATTTTTATTTAATTAAGATAATACATAATAACTTGACTAATATAATACATATATATAAATATGAAATTAAATAATTAATAAAATATATATCTGAGGAGAAGGGACAAAATATCCCAAACCTACATCTGAACCAATCCCACATTTCAAAAAGGAAAAACTACCCTGGCTTTGACCTAATTTCGATTTTTGAAAGCAAAATCACTCCTATTAGATTGGGGAATGTCGAAATTAATAAAATACGAGTTGTTTTACCATCCTTACTTTTAGTGACCCATTTTGTTACAAAAATTATCTGATTAAAAAAATAGAATGAAAAAACTAAAAAAAAAAGGCAAAAAAACCCTAATATGACGCCATGTGGACACCTCAATTGACTATTTTTCTTTTCAAGCGTAATTAAGAAATATTAAAATAGAGATTTTAAAATATAAAAATTAAAATAAAGCTAAATTTTGTTAAAAAATAAAAGGTGAAAAGGGTCAAAATAAAAAAGAAAAAAAGAAATCAAATAGGGTGTCATATAGGCAAATTCCATTTAGAGATAGCAATGGATCGAGTTGGGTAAGTTTAAACTCACCCAACATCAACTTGATTCTTTAATAATTCTATCTAACTTCAACTTTGACTCGACATCAAGTTTTTAATATAACTAACTCCGACCCGACTTATATATGTGTGTGTGTGTGTGTGTATAACACGCATGTTTCAATCATTGCTTACAATAATTTTGACATATCTCATCATATCATTTAGGTAATGTTTGATATGAGGTAATCACTCAAAAGATCATGATGATCTATGCATGGTGATTAGATCACCATGTTTGGTAACTATTTATTGATCTAATGTTGTAGTGATTTTGAATCATCAAGAGATTAGATTACTACTTTGAAGGGTGATCTAATTCCCATCCAAATTGGTGTGAAACTTTTATCATAGAGGTAAAGTGATATGTAAAATTAATAATTGTCAATATTACCTATTTAATATGTGAATTAAAAACTCACTTCTTCTTAAAATTAATTATTATTATTTTATATTATAATTTTTATATTTTCAAACTAATATTCATTGCAACAAGTTCAAAAATATATTGTGCAATTTTTCTAATTTTTTATTTATTTATAATTTAATCTTTTGATTTTAATATATTATTTTTATTTTCTAATTCAATTTTTTTACATAATTTATACTATAAAAACTAGTTTACTATCAATAAATATATGTTTAATTTAATAATTTAATTATATTTATTATGAAGTAAATAAAATATTACTAATATTTCATATACAAATTATTATCTTTAAATAGCATCGAAATCATTAACCTATGTAATAGTTATAATGTGTATGGTTTTTTTTGTACTTTCAAACAAAATAATATTTAATTTTTAGTAAGACCAAACATAGTATTCGTTAATTACTAAAAAATAATTATTCTTAACCAAACAAAATAATTTTAAATCACGAGTGATAAGACCACCTTAGTAACAAGATCACTTTGATAATTAAATTACCATAGTGATCTTGAAAGTGATATCAAATGCTACCTTATAGAAAACAATATACATATATAGAAATACCTAATGTTTTGGGTAATCATATGGATTTAGATTGAATTATGCCCTTAATAGAAATTAATGATATAATTGAACAAAATGCTTTACCTATAAGTAATTACTTATGTATTAACAAAGGGTTCATCTATAACTCAACTACTAAATTGAAAAAGATAAAATTAGTATAGGTTACTTTTGCTTATTTTAACCAAACATCTTTGTGAGATGTAAGAAAATCTCATTCTAGCTTTTTTTGTTTCTCTTTGTCTAAGCCAAAATAATGTTGTTATTTACCCTTCGAGCTTAATCATATTTTAGCTAAGACATTGTCATATTTATGATATTTTGATATTTAATATCTTATAACAGTCTTGTTTATTTATCATTGAGCTTATTTACATGCATTTTATTGTTTATAGTTATATGATAAAGTTCTCTGTATATAAATAAAGCTTTGCAAGGGAATTATAATAAGATTCTAATTATGAGATCATTATTGCATAAAAAGCTATATGTTCTAAAATAGTTATGAGCTAATGTTTTATTAACAAAAAGATATGACAAAAGTTGTTGAGACTAGCACATGGTTATGCTTTCACGTATGAAGCAAGCAAGCAACCAATCTTATAGGTTGAAATTTAAGTATACTTAAGCTAACATGTGGGTGCATGTTACAAGAACAAGTTCATTGAACATGACTCGAGATGAGAATGCTATATAGTAGTTCACATAGTATCTATAGCTACATTCTTATATGATGGTTGTATAAGTGATCTTTCAACTTGAGATTACTTATGATTTTATATGATGATGCTATATACTTTAACTTTACTTATGGTCCTAATTAAGAATGCTTCAATCAAGTATTGTTGAGTATAACATGAGGCATATGAAAATGCATAAAGTAATCAAAATAAGATTCATTACCTTGTGTGATCAAGAGAGTATCTAAACTAGTTTTGATTGAATTAACTTGAGAAATATTTGGCTAAATTAAAATAAGTGTTTAGAATTGTTCTACAACTTACTAGTGAGTTAATTTCAAAGACAAGACTTAACATAGTTGAACAAGATTGAGTAGATACTAAACCATACTCAATGTTCAAACTAAGATACTATGTGATAAAAAGATATTAATTATACACTAAGAGCATTCACAGATAGGTTATCAAGCCATATTGACTTTTTTTAGCAACTGAGGGTTATGGCAATGTAGCTAGTATTGATCATGATCTATAAATATAAAATTGGCTTATTGGACAACTAGGGATGAAGTAAAAAAATTTGTTTCATCTATAGTCGAATATTAACGCTTACAATGCTAGTGTTTATTGTCAACATGCTAAAGAACCTCATGGGTCATATATAATAGGACAATTGTGAAATATTAAAACTAAGACAAATTAAGTTAGACTTAATTTGGTTTTAGTATGACCAAAAGATGGAGGAAATAAAACAAGATAGAGTGACTTTTCTTGTTTAGTGCATTTAGCCAAGCATGAGATATTTATGAAAATATGCATGCCTTACTTTAACCTAATGTGGTTGAATGTCCCTCTATAAATAAGAATAATAGCCACTACCCCTTTTGCAAGATACAAGGCATACTTGATGCAAAAATAAGCTAAGAGAAACTTTAAGCAAAAATTTGAGAGAAAACTAGAGGTTAGTAAACACTCACTAGATAGAGTGTGGTTTGTGTTCTTCCTTACATTAGAAAAGGTGTTTTCACAAGAGTTCAAGTTGATCACCATTAAACACTGCACACTTGGGTAGTTTTTTGGCTTAAGAAACTATTTGGAAGATTACCACCTTGAACCAAAATAGTTTCAATAGTAAGGTACACACCATAGCCGAAACCTATATAGTTTGTTTATATTATGTGTTTGTATGATCTTGTTGATTGATCTTGGCTTTAGGAAATTAAAAATTTTAACATTCGACTACTTTAATTTTGTATATTGATGTATGATTCCCTTCAAGTGGTATCAAAGCCTTGTCAATATAGATTGTACAACTTAGAAGTTTTTTTGGTTGTTCATGATATCAAAACTATTTTGGTTGCAATTTCTTGTCGTGATGTAGAGGCTAAAAAATTAATTTGTTTTTCAATGTTTTAATTGGATTATTTTAGGATATCAAATCATGATGTCTTAGGATAATTGGGCATGAATTTTATGGTTTTTTTATATTGTTTTCATGCTTTGTGAATTTTTTTGTTTGCAATCTGTCCATAATTGGAAATTTCTGCTGTAGGGATGTTGTAAAAATTGTTTCTCAATCTAGGGTTATTATTTGGCTGAGAAATTTTAACACATGAAAATAGACATATTGATGATCTTTGTGTAAAAGGATTAGAATTTTTAGAGTTGATTTGCTTATTCAAAAGTTGATGACAAATTCAGCCTAGAAATCTATTAGTGGTGGCTAGGCATGTATAATATACATATGATGCATAATTACCCTAATATGATTGTGGTAATTGGTTTTCTTTATGCAGCTGGTGTTCTTAAAATTTAAGAGACTTTAAAAACTTGTTCACTAAGATTTCAATAAAAATCTAGTGGGTAATTAATATTGGGAATCTTAGGAAACTTGTTATGATTTGCTTTCTTGATCACTAAGTTTAGTGAACAATTTTTGTAAAAGTCAAAATAACTGTTACTTGTGATTGATGGATTATGATCAAGGCTAAGAAAGCATGTGAAAGAGTTTAGAACTCCTGGATGATAGCTAGTTGGGAGGCATAGCATCTTAAGGCCAAAACTACTAAGTTGTCATCAATACTACTCTAGCCGCTACTTAGTATCCTATTGTGAATGGGTTTTGGCCAAGCCCTAATTTGATGCTAATTTGTGTTAAATTTGAATTCCGAAATTGTTCAGGTTTGAGAAATTTGATTTCATATAGAAATCCAAATTAAATTGGACTTTCTAAATTGTAGCGAACTTCTAATTAACAAGAAACTATTTCACTACAACACCTAGTTAGACTAGAAAATTCCTAATGCATGTATTTTGGCTTGATTGTATAATGTTAGATGCAACGATTACACAAATCTCATAAGATGTGATTAGACAAGGAGTTGTCACCCAATTGATGTAAAAGTCACATGGGATGTGATTCATAAACAAGTTATATGCTTAAGTTACTTATCATAGCTTGTTGAGACAAAACTCAAGGTTATGGTAAACTAAATGGGATAGAAAAATGTGATTTTTTCAAATTAATAGTGAAGGCTATGGATTTGATTAAAATAATGGGAGAAACTAATATAGATTTAGACCTGATCTATATTGGTATTGAAGAATATGATAGATACTTGTTCATATTTTATAGGCTACAAAAGATGAATAATAACTTGTCAATTTGTAGCATACTTGATGCTAACAAGCTCACAGGGCCTAACTTCAATGATTGGTACCACAATCGAAGCTTGTCCAAAGGCAAGAGAAAATGCTTTATGTTCTTAATAAGTTGATTCCATCGAAACCAAATGTTATTGCTGATGATACAATGTGTGGGTTTATGAAACCTATAAAAACCATGCTGATCAAGTCGCATGTATCATGGTGACTAGCATGATCTTTGAGTTACAAAGGCAATATGAGAATATGAACAAAGAGATTTGAGATCTCTAAAATTTTTTTTCGAACAGTGATGGTTTATAGCACTTCGGTTAAAGTGCATTGTCTAAAGATGATCAATTGGATTGAGAAACTTAGACAATTAGAATTTGTGATGGAGCATAAGTTAAGTGTTAACTTGATCTTGTCATCTCTTTTTAGTAGCTTTTCATAATTTGTAATGAATTTCACTATGCATCTGATGGAAGTAACATTACCACAATTATGAATATGGTTGACATTGCCAAAAAGTCCACTAAGAATCAAAGGCCTAAGGTTTTTCTAGTTTCTTCATCTAAGGCTAAGAAAAAGTTGGCCAAAAAGAAAAAAAGTAAGAATGATGATGAAAAAGGGGATAAAAATAAAGTTATCAAGCCTTTTAGCAATATCAAGAAAGACAAGGGTGCATGTCACTATTGTGGTAAGAAAGATCATTAGAAAAAGAATTGCAAGGTCTATTTAGTAAGCTTGAAAGAAAAGAAGTCTAAAGAGACTTCTACTTCAAGTATGTTTATGATTAAGATCAATCTATCTCTTCTTTACACATCTTCATGGGTATTGGATACCATATGTCGTTTTCACTATGTAATGATATACAAGGACTAAAGAAAAGTAGATGCTTAAAGAAGGGAGTAGTGTCCTTGCATATCGGAAATGGTGCAAGTATTATTGCCTATGCTGTGGGGACTTATTCTTTGCCTTTACCTTCTGGTTTAATTTTAGAACTCAAAGATTGTTATTATGTTCTTGTCATAACTCGAAACATCATTTCAATTTCTTATTTAAGTATGAATGATGGATTTTCATTTAATATTAAAGGCAATAGTTGTTCCTTTTATTTAAATGATGTGTTTTATGGCAAGGGAATGTATGATAATGGTTTGTATGTTCTTAGATTAAATGATATAATATGTGTATTTCATTGATTAGTAAAAATCTATTAACTAATTTATATATAATATGTGTATTTCATTACCATATTTTATATAACACATCAAATCTAAATTCATTATTTCAAATATATCTTTTAAAACATAATTAAGAAATAATAAAATAGACAATTTAAAAAAGAAAAGAAAGTTAAAACTTATAAAAAAAAAGTCCCAATAAAAAAGGAAAAAGAGTCAATTTGGGATGTCATATAGACACCTCTATGATTGATTTTTGCTCGCTTCAACTTAATTTGATAATTCAATATATGACTTAGATCTTGCATTAGAATATTATTTTTTATACTTGACATTTATCCAATGCATATATGATAATCGCATTCAACTTGTGTCATAACATTTAGGTTGAGAAAACCTACCCATTGACACAAAACTATGGAGTTGTCATCAATCTTTTTTATCTAGGTGTGATTGGCTACTTACGTGAGTCTATTCTTTCTAAGGTTATCCTAAACCTAAGTTGAGGGTCTCTAAAAAAAATAGATTCTGGTCTATATCAATAGAATTAAGGTTCAGGAGTCAATTGCATATAGGGAAAGTATTAGCATCCCTTTATGCCCAAAATTGATATCAAATTAATTATGTATTATCTAACTTAAACCTTAATCAAAGATGATTTTATCATGCAAATAAATAATTCCAATCCTTTTATTTATTTATAAAACATGGTGACACAAAAATTCTATCAAAATATCAAGCAATCATGGAATAAATATTAAATCATACCATGCAATAAATAATGCAAATATATTATAAATCATACCAAATATCATGTAATAATATCATACCTAGATCATGCTAAAATATTTATACAAGAATGTTATGCAAATATATTAATTATCATGCAATAATAACATTTATGTAAATATATAATATCATGCAAATATATTAATAATTATGCAATAATATAAAAGGCATTGCAATAATAAAAAATACCATGCAAATATATAGTCATGAAATCAAATATAATCACAAAAATATATTAATAATTATGTAATTAAATATAATCATGCAATTACGCACACATGCAATTAGATATCATTCAAATATAATATTTATCATGCAATAAATAAAAAATCATGCAATAATAATCATATAAATATATAACCATGCAAATAAATATATTAATAATAATATAATCATATAAATAAATAAATAAATTCATAATCATATAATTAAATATATAATCATGCAATTAAATATATAAACATGTAATAAACATGCAATTTAATATATGAACTATGCAAATAAATATACAATCAAATATATGATCATGCAATTAGACATGCAATTAAATATATAATCATGCAAATAATAATATTAATAATCATACAAATAAACATACAATTAAATATATAATTATGCAAATAAAAATATATAAACCATGCAAATAAATACGCAATTAAATATATAATCATACAAATAAATATGCAATTAAATATAATCATGCAAATAATAATATATAAATAATGCAATCATGTAAATAATAATATATAAACCATGCAAAATATGCAATTGAATATATAATTATACAAATAACATGTAGTTAAATGTATAATCATGCAAATAAATATATTAATAATCAAGCAATTAAATATATTAATAATCATGCAATCAAATTAAATATAATCATAGCAACAAATATATTAATAATCAGACAAATATATTAATAAATCACACAAATAAATATATTAATCATGCAAACAAATATATTAGGCAAATAAATGATCACGAAAATATAATATTAATCATGCAAATTCACGCAAAAATAAATGTGATGCAATAAATATAAAAATAAGAGTAAGCAATTAAATATTATAAATGTTATGCAAAAATCACAAAAAAAATGAAAGCAAACATTTCCTTAATGGATCATGGGTTCCAACAATTTTTCACTTTAAAAAAATTAATGCTTCCTACTACAAATCTTAACATTCCTTCCAAAAACTTCAATTGGATCTTTTTGCAATTTTTTTGCTTGATTGCTTTTTCCACAATGATTTAAAACTTTATCCCAATTTTCTCCCTTTTCAATGACATCTGTTTGATCTTAAAATCAATTTCTATCTAGCCTCCCCTTTGATAACAAATTCAAGGTCCCTATATAGGGATTGAATCCTTTTTTACTTGGAAGGAATTAATTCAATTGAATCTATAATTTCTCTTCTGATTTTATTCTCTTAGTAATCTTTCATTTTTCAATAGATTGTGCCCAAAGTCTTTCTAAAATTATTCAACCATTAAAGTTAAAATTTGAGATAAAATCTAAGAGTTGAATTGAATTGAAGATTTTTAATGCAAAATCTCAATTTTTTTTATTTTTTACCCTTTTTTTACCAATTGACTTTGACTTTTTTAACTAAAAAAAATTAAACCAAAAAATAAACTAAAAAAAATTTAAATACAAATAAAATTCATGGCTTAATCTTTAGGCCTAAAATTCACATTTCCAATTAAGGCCTAATTGTACAATTAAAATTAAAATTCGAAGCCCAATGAATTTTGAAAAATCCTTGAACAAAATTAGGTATCTATAGTTGCCTCTCTTTTGTGCATTTTCTATGAAACGGGAATTGTACAATGACAAAAGACATCCATTTTGTCTTAGTCAAGAAAAATCAAGAAAGAAAATTCCAAAAGGCTCCTCCTCAAAGGTTTGAAACTTTTTTTTTTTAAATGCTCTCCTACAACTAAGGCTTTGAAACTTTTGAAAAATAAAATGCTCCTCTCAAAACTAAGGCTTTGAAACATTTGAAAAATAAAATGCTCCCCCACAACTAAGGCGTTGAAACTTTTGAAAATAAAATGCTCCCTCACAACCGAGGCTTTGAAACTTTGAAAAATAAAATACCCCCTACACTGAGGCTTTAAAACTTTTGGAAAATAAAATGAGATCCTTTTTACCTTTTAAAAAGCTTATCCTTAATAGAGGCATTGAAGCTTTAAAAAATCTTACCTTAATTTTTTGCATCTCATCTAAGTCACCATTGATTGCCTTTCAATGTCTTTTCTCAAAATTATTTCCTCATCATGTTTTTCCTTTTTACTTTTCAAACATATGCAATGAATGAAAAGATGCTCCACAATTCTTACATTCAATTTCAAGATTCAAACTTTAATTTTCCTTCATTTCAAACATGCATGATGTATAGGATGAATATAATGAACATAATGTATGCATACAATGAATGCATGAGCTAAAGATTTTTCAAAATTCCATCCTAATTTCACAATTTAAACTTTGATCTTTCTTTTCCAAACATGAAGTGCATGAGTACAATAAATGTGATGATATATGCAACATGTAATGAATGCAATGAATACAAAGCATGGATGCAAAATTCCTACCCAATTTCAAACTTTAAACTTTCTTTTCTTTTTTAAATATGCATGATGAATGCCATGAATGAGTGCAATATTTTCAGTATGATGCATAAATGTAATGTATGTGGTGAATGCAGTGTATGCTATGCAATTTATTTATCTTTTCAATTGTGGTAAATCATAGGGCTTTCAAAACTCTCAATTTATCTTCTTACTTTTTTTAACTCATCAAACTTGTGGTTTTTAACATGAGCTATTATGTATCATCAAGTAGTTTTTATCTATTATATCATTTAAATCTAAACTCTTCTTCATTTTTTCTTTTCAACTTCTCATTATATTTTTCTTCAACTTCTTTGGAACTGACCAGTAAATGTATCAATTGATTTATGACGCAAAATTCCTCTTCATTAGCTTCATCATTTGATTTCAACATTTGGAATGTTTTTTTTTTCATTTGTAAGCCACAATGATCAATATCATTTTAAACTTCTTTCATCTTTCACATTTCATTTTCAATATGCCCTAGTCACTTCAAAATAATGTAAGGATCTTTCATAATAGTCATTTATTCATTCATCACCATTTCAATTCAAAGCCAAATGTAATCCCTCACATTTCTTTAATTCATTATGGGAAGAAATAAATGGTAAAAAACAAGAAAAATCAAGAAAGGGTATTCATTTTAAGAATAAGTTTGGGAAGAAATAAATAGGCAAAGAAATCATTTCAGGATGAATTATCAAGATAAATACTGGGAAGGGTACACAACATCTAAGATAATGAATATTTAAACAATTCTAAACAAATTAATTCTGAATTCTTTTTCAAAAGCTCATTCTATTAATATTCTTGATCTTTCATCAATTCAAGCATTATTCCTATTTCTTGAGGATCTTCATCAAGGTTAATTTTTCAAGTTTTTTTTTTTTGTTACTTAGACCACCCTTTTCGAGTTTTTGGTTTAAGTTTTCCTTCTTCCTTTTTTTTTCTTTTTTTATTTTGTTTTTTATTTTGCTTTTTTTTACAAATCCTTTCGTTCTTATTTCACTTTTTCTTTTAATCTATCGGTGGCATTTTGATCAAAATTTCCAATATTCATATTACAAGTTTATCTTAGTTTAATTCATGATTCTCCACTTTAAGCATTCACATTCAATCAAAATAGACTTTTAAGTGATGTAACCTAGGCTAGGGTGAGGAGTTAAGAAAGAAATAGATAAAGTTGGCCCAAAATTAATTTGAAGGATTATAAACCAAATGATCATTTATTATCCTATGGAACAACTTAGTTTTTTGCCCTATTCTTCATCATTTCTCTTTTTGTCTTTTTTTCTCTCTTTTTTTCATATTTTTTTGATTTGCATTTTTCATTCTTTTTCAAGAAAGATCTGAGCACTCAAAGGGTTTTTTTTTTTTTTTTTTGCTTTTGAAATCATTAGGGACCTTCACTTTCTTTTTTCTTTATTTTTTTCTTTGTGATCAAGACTTTTTCAAACTTTACCCCTATTGTGAAGGGTGATTCTTGGTTAGGATTTCTTTCAAAGATAATTCAATAGGCTCAAATGAGATAGCAAATAGATAATTTTACTCATTGTGTAAAGGGTAGAAGAAATATGGCCATTACTCATTTCAAATATGAATACTCTAAATGAAAAAATATTGACTAAGGGCAAACTTGTAAGTGAACCATCACAAAAAATCACACACTACATTGCTTCCCTTTATGAATGAGCGAAATCCCATGTTAGTTTTATTTCATAAAACTTGTCGTCTTTCACTTCAATGATCCCAACAAATTAAGAGTATCAACTTACCAATTCTATCAATATGAATAATGCTTTTAAAATCAAATTTCAAATTATTGTCATTATTGTTTAAACATTTATTATTTAGAACATAGGAGTGGGTGAAATATGAAAGGCATGTATATGAAAGCAATGGAACAAATGAAGAAATGTAATGAAAATGCATCTATCACTTTATTGAAATGATGAAAGATAAATAAAAGACTGACATAAAAGAATCTTGAATGTTCAAAACTTGCATTATTTCTTAAAGTTCAGACACTTATAAAAACTTTTTTAAAATTATGCCCCAGTGTGATTAAGCAAAGGGTTCTTGATGACACATGTCCCTACTTCTTGATCAAAATTCACCAATTTATTTTTTATCAAACTTTGTACTTTATACTTTAATGCTGTGCAATTTTCTATAAAATGGCCAGAAATTCTAGGATAATCATCACAAGTAGCATTAGCATCATACCACTTAGGGTAGGAGGCTTTATAGGTTCTGAATAAATTGGTGTGATCAAATAGTTCTCAATGAGCTAAGATTGTAGCTTAGTGTACGTTATAAGAATTGGATTTATAGGAGTTTTTTTCTCTTTTCACTCGATTCTTAGGTTGAGCAACTCATTGAGAGTTAGGTGATTGTATGACTGGTTAATAAGCATAAGGACTTAGAGAGACATTGTTGATCGTTGGGTAATAAGGTTGGTACATTTGAGAAAGAGAATATGGGGTGAAGCCTCAAACCTATTACCCTTTATAAATTATAGCTTGAGCATCCCCTTCTTTTTTTTTTTAGCATAACCCATTTCTTTACATCATCACCTTCAAGCTTTCCATTCTTGATAGCATTTTCAATGATTTCTCTAGAAATTACTATATCATTGAAATTTTTAATGGCATTTCTAATCATCCTTTCATAATCTAGAACCTTAATAATATTGATAAACAAAATTATGGTTTTCCTTTTCCTTTCAATGAGCGATGGTTGAACTTTGCTAATATTATTCCTCTATCTCTAGGCATATTCTTTAAAACTTTTAGTATCTTTTTTTTCTATGCTTTGTATAGACATGCGATTTGGTGTCAGATTTATAATGTGTTTGTGCAATGAAAGCCCTTACAAGTTTTCTCCATCCATGAATGTGAGATCTATCCAATTACACATACCACTTAGAAGCTAAACTACTGAACCAATAAGATTATCTTGGAAAATATAGATAAGCAACTTTTCATTATAAGTATATATAACATCTTGTAATAATTCATCATAACATGTGTAATAAGGCATTTGATCCCATCATATTTTTTGAACTTAGGCATTTTAAACTTTGGTAGAATGACGACATCAAGAGCCAAGCATAATCTAGTAGCATCTATTGACCTATAAAAGCCTGTTCCTTCAATAGCTTTAAACTTTTCTTCTATGAGATCTATCTTTTAAGAATCAGAGCTTTTTTTAGTTTCAATAAAGCTTATTTTTATCTTTTCTTATTTCTTGAGATCATTAAGATTTGAAACTTGTGTAGGATCATATGTCTTGATGTCAAGAACAGGGGAAATCAGAGCATAAATAGTAGTTGTCAACATATCAGTATACACATAAGGATAACTTGCAGTAAATGACATTTGGTGCTGGACCCTTTAGGATGTATATACTGAATATAGGCCAAAACTAAAGGGATATAATAGATTAATCTAATTTTGTATCACCACTTCTTCCTTCACTTTCTTCTTTTTACTCATGTTTTTCAACAATTTGATAATAGTTTCCAATTGCCCCTTTAGTTCTTCTTATACATGAAGAGTGTTTTCTTTTTCCATGATCTTTTCTTTATATCTAGTGTTGCAATGCCTTAGATTGTTTGAAGATTGAGCTATCCTTGAATCTTGATTTTTCATAATTTTTAAAATTAAGATGACTTATTATCATGCATTTTGGAAAGATGTTTATGTATGAATGCATGAATGCAATAATGAGGATTTACCATGTAACAATTGTTAACAAAGAAAATCTTTATTGAATTGAAAATTATTTTTAACCAAATCCAATATTACATCCATGAAGTCTAAAATTTATTGTGGAAAATAATCCTTAATTTGTTGATATTGGCCTTGCATTTCGTTAAGGAAATCTAGTAGTTCTTAGCCATGTGTTTCCATTGGTAGCTCCCTTGTCTTCCATTCTTCAACTTTTTCTATCATGTCCTTAGCTTTGTAAGTAACCATGGTAATTTGATCAAGCAAATACTCCAACTAGTTATGTTTTCTCACATATGCTTTCTTTGCTTACTCACATTCTTCATTCACAATAGTCATTTGTGTTTCAATTTTGACCATTACCCCATTGAACATTTGGATGCATTTTTACACTTCAATAAGTGTTTTATCTTTTTCTTGCATCTTTGCTTGCAATTGTCTATTTTTTTTTCAAAAGTTGGGCCAACTCATGATTGGTGGATGACTATATGATGTTGAGATCAAAAAAAAGATTTTTTCATTCATCCCTTTCTTGTCTGAGTGCTTGAACTTTTTTGCCTATTCTTCCCTCTAACTTTTTTTTTAACCTTTGTTTTCAAGCTTCAATTCATTTTTTTTCAACTTGAAGCTTTCTTTTAGCAGTTTTCATTGCTAATAGGGGATCAAGAGGTGGTGATTTCATTGGGTCATTTGGAGTTATTTCTTCAGGGATTATAATAACTTTACCTTACCTAATGTGCCACATAAAGTACTTAGGGGTAACTTCATTTGAGCATTTCCTTCTATCTTCCTTTTGAGGCAAATTTCAAGCTTACAAGGCTTTAGCTATCTTTATTGAGGTATCAATTTCAACATATGAGAACTCCATTTTACTAAGCTCAGAAGTAGCTAGGATAAACTATATATGGCCATATTGTCTTTACATCATGATGGAAGAATAACTCAATACACCCTAAAAGCCTAAAAGAAGAACCTAAAGCTTGTCTTCATAACCATACAACACTGGTCTTTAAGGCATCCAAAAAACTCTCCATATCACATCTTGGCTAGTGAGTTTACATAGAAATGAGAACCATGCTTTTTGAAATTTTGTATAGGTTATTCATTTTCATAAAATTCCTTGATGGGAGTACTTGTAATGAAATATGGCTTGTAAAATTTACCACAATTATTTTTTATATGACTTTTCATTCAAGTGGTTAACAATTAAGCACATCTAGTAAAATGCCCCTCTCCATTTTGGCAACAATGATTTAAAAATTTAATAGTCTTAGCCAAAATTGTAAGAATATGGTTGATTTGGTAACCAAGTTGATCAAAGAAATCCACCACTACAACATCAATATAGCCAATTACTTTTGGAAATACCATCATCCTATATAGAGCTAATGCCATCAAATCCATTCCTCTTTTAGTACCAAAATATTTGTATATAAAGTCATGAACAATTGACCAAGGAATACCAACACTTTCACCTTTTCCTTTTACCCTATTATCAACAGTTTGGACATCTACTGCCATCATTTAAGTAAGCTTTTTTTGGTAACCAATCTTTTTATTTTTTCAATATACCTTAGTAAGATATGAGAGATCCAAGCGAAAGAGAGTTGAATATTCTTCAATAGTTGGCACCATGTCAACCTCATTGAACAAAGCAGCGATATGAAATGTCCTAAAACTGAACCATGGCCCTAATAAGCTAATCATCAATAGGGATTGAAAGAAGTAATGTAAGTTTTCCAAACTTCTTTTGGAAAGTCTCCTTAGTAGTGACACTCCATTGGATCCAAATACTAACCAAATCGCTAAGATTATTTCGTTTGAGAATGAGATGGATTTTGACAGGAAGAGTAGTTACATAATTGGCTGGCAAACAATCACTTCCTATAAGCTGAGCTTTCTCAGACTTCATTTTCAGGCACATAAGAAACTTTGATAGGCTCTCTATAGATGTAATTAAGATTCTTTTTGTTAAGATTGTTTTATGGCAATCACTCTTTATGTAAATCTAATGATACAAGTATGTACAATAAAGTAGAGAGAGAAAAAAAAAGGTTAGTTAACATAATATAATATATACAAGGAATAATAAACTATAAAGGGTTAATATGCCAAAATATATATAAAGAATTTGCAAGAATAATAACCATCCAATCATGTGTCTTATTTAGGTTTTTTTTAATTAAAGGGAGTTCAGGTCTCTAGCTTAGGTTTGGATCCTTAAGGTTCATGTACATGTTGGGTTCAAAAGCTTGACAATCTAAAGGCTTACAAACTGTTCCTTACATCATCGTCTATTATAAATTAGTAAGGCACCCTAATCCTCGCCCACCATTATAGGCTCAAATAAAATGGTTCAATTTGAGTGAAAGTTTTCGTTAGCTCACCGGAAGTTATCACCTCACGAAAGTATACATACTTGCTCCTTTCTAATAAAGGATAAAGCCCAGGCATAAAGCTTATGCATGAATGCAAGTGTGGTGTGTGTAAAAGGAAATGCGGAGTAATCAAATAGATAGGTGTGAATAAATAATATCTACAAAACAAATAAATAAGAAATCACAAACAAATAGGTTAGTCTACATGAAAGTCATAAATAATTACATAATAAAAACTATCAAAGTAAGGCTTAAGATAATACTTAACTAATTAATGGCTTGACTCTCTAATATCCCCAGTGGAGTCGCTAAACTATCATAATGTTTAGGTTGGGAAAACCTACCAATTAGACACAAAAACTATGAAGTTGCCACCAATCTTTTTTACCTAGATGTGATTGACCACTTATGTGAGTCTATCTTTTTTAAGGTTGTCCTAAGCTTAAGTTGAGAGTCTCTAAAAAGAATAGGTTCTGGTCTATATCAATAAACTAAGGTTCGGAAGTCGGTTACATGTAGGAAAAGTATTAGCACCCTTTTATGCCCGAATTGGTACCAAATTAATTATGTGTTATCTAAATTAAACCTCAATCAAATATGGTTTTATCACGCAAATCAAACAATTCCAGTCCTTTTATTTATTTACAAAACATGGTGACACAAAAATTCTATCAAAATATCAAGCAATCATGTAATAAATATTAAATCATACCATGCAATAAATCATGCAAATATATTATAAATCATACCAAATATCATGTAATAATATCATGCCTAGATCATATTAAAATATTCATGTAAGAATGTCATCCAAATATATTAATTGTCATGCAAAAATAACAATTATGTAAATATATAATATCATGCAAATATATTAATAATTATTCAATAATATAAAAGGCCATGAATAATATAAAATACCATGCAAATGTATAATCATGAAATCAAATATAATCACACAAATATATAAGTAATTATGTAATTAAATATAATCATGAAATTATGCACAAATGCAATTAGATATCATTCAAATATAGTATTTATTATGCAATAAATATAAAATCATGCAATAATAATCATATAAATATATAACCATACAAATAAATATATTAATAATAGTACAGAAACACAAATAAATAAATTAATAATCATGTAAGTAAATATATAAACATGTAATAAACATGCAATTTAATATATAAACCATGCAAATAAATATATAATTAAATATACAATCATGCAATTAGACATGCAATTAAATATATAATCAAGCAAATAATAATATTAATAATCATGCAAATAAACATGCAAATAATAATATTAATAATTATGCAAATAAACATGTAATTAAATATATAATCATGCAAATAAGCATGCAATTAAATATATAATCAAGTAAATAAAAATATATAAACCATGCAAATAATTATGCAATTAAATATACAATCATGCAAATAAATATGCAATTAAATATATAATCATGCAAATTATAATATATAAATAATGCCATTATGTAAATAATAATATATAAAGCATGCAAAATATGTAATTAAATATATAATCATGCAAACAAAATGTAATTAAATATATAATCATGCAAATAAATATATTAATAATCAAGCAATTAAATATATTAATAATCATGCAATGGAATTAAATATAATCGTACAAATAAATATATTAATAATTATGCAAATATATTAATAAATCACACTAATAAATATATTAATAATGCAAACAAATATATTAGGCAAATAAATGATCATGCAAATATAATATTAATCATGCAAAAATAAATATCATGCAATAAATATAAAAATAAGAGTAAGTAATTAAATATTATAAATGTTATGCAAAAATCATAAAAAAAATAAAAGCAAACATTACCTCAATAGATCACGGGTTCCAACAATTTTTTACCTTTCAAAAACTGATATTTCCTACTGTAAATCTTAACCTTTTTTTCTAAAAACTCCAACTAGATCTTCTTGCAAAATTTTTTGCTTGATTGCTTCTTACTTGTTGATTTAAAACTTTGCCCGAATTTTCTCCCTTTTTAATGACCTCTGTTTGATCTTGAAATTAATTACTGTCATGCCCCCATTTGATCACAAATTTAAGGTCCTTATATAGGGATTAAATCTCGTTTGATTTGGAAGGAATTAATTCAACCAAATTTAGGATTTCTCTCCTAATTTTATTTTCTTAGTAATCTTCCCCTTTTCAATAGATTGAGCTCAAAATCTTTTTAAAATTATTCAACCATTAAAGTTAAAATCTGAGATAGAATCTAAGAGTTAAATTGAATCCAAGATTTCTCATGCAAAATCCCACATTCTTTTTATTCCCCCCCCCCCTTTTTTTTTAAATCAATTAACTGTGACTCTTTTGATTAGAAAACAAAAATTAAACTAAAAATTAAAATACAAATAAAATTTAAAGCTTAATTTTTAGGTCCAAAATTTACTCTTCCAATTAAGGCCCAATTTTTCAATCAAAATTAAAATTCAAAACCTAATGAATTTTAAAAAATCATTGGACAAAATAAGGCGTCTATAACTGGATTTGACTCAAAATAAATTATATAGTTTTAATTTAATAAAATATTATAAAACTACATTTTTTCCTAAAAACGCATTATTTGTTGATAAACGATTGAACTTTTAGTTCTTGTGATTAAAGATAAAATTCTAATAGCCTAAAATACAAAAATATAAAAATATTATTTTTAATATAAATTATATTTTAATTATATATAAATGTAATATTTTTATTTAATTAAGATATTACATAATAACTTAATTAATATAATACATATAAAACTAAATAAATAATAAAAAATATTTATATATATCTTGAAAAAGGGGGACAAAACATCCCAAACCCACCTCCGACATGATCCTACATTTAAAAAAAGAAAAACTGCCATGACTGTGACTCGATCTCAATTTTAAAAGAATAATCATCCTTATTAAATCGGGGTAGGCTAAACCTATAAGATACGAGTTGTTTTACCCTTCCTATCTCTAGTAACCCATTTTGTTACAAAATTTATTTGATTAAAAAAATAACAAAAACTGAAAACAAGGGAAGGGGAAAAAAATCAAATAGGGTGCCACGTGCACACCTTATTTGACTATTTATCTTTTTAAATATAATTAAGAAACATTAAAATAGACAATTTAAAATATAACAAAAATAAAATTAAATTAAATTTTAAAAAATTAAAATTAAAAAAGGGTCAAATTTAAAAAAAAAAAAGTTTAGTTGGGTGCCATGTGGACATATTTCATTTAAAGATAGCAATAGGGTCGAGTTGGGTGAATCTGAACTCACCCCAACACTGACATGATTTTTTAATAATTCTATCAAATTTTGACTTTGGCTTGACATCAAGTTTTTTATATACCTAACTTTGAGTCGACATATATATGTGTAACACACATCCACCTTGACTTAACCCGAAATTAAATTCAATAATTTTTATTTAATATAATTTTTATAAATTTTTTTTTATATAAGTTACATCTTAATGATGTATAAATTATAAATTTAGTATTTTTATTAAATTAATATATTAAAATAAATTTATTAATATAATGTATATATAAATATAAAATTAAATAAATAATGTGTATATATACCCGGGGCGGAACACCCTAAATCAACCTCCAACCTAATCATGATTTTCAAAAAGAAAAAACAACCTAACCTCTAACCCAATTTTGATTTAAAAAGAATGCCTCTATTTGATTAAGATGAGTCAAAACTCATTTAATAATATTTTACATTAATAACTTTATTAAAATAATATATATTTAAACATAAAATTAAATAAATAATAAAAAATATATAATTTTATATAAACTCCAAGGCAAATCGTGGCAAAATACCTTAAATTCATTTTAGATCTGACTCTGTTTCTCTTTTAAAAATACTAATCTTCTTTGAATCGATCAAGATTTTGAAACAATCATCACTATTAGATCTAAGTGAATTGAAATATGTCGAATAGGGATTATTTTAGTATTTTTGTTTAGCGACTCTTTTGTTGTAAATTTTATTTAATTAAAAAACACATAAAAAAGCAATAAAAAGGTGAAAAAAAAGTGAAATGAAGTATTAAAAGAACACTTTCATTGGCCTTCTTTTTTTTTTTTTTCATAAAATTTATCTAATTTAAAAAATAAAAAAAGGGTGGAGCAACTTAAACTCGCTCGCGACCTAATCATGATTTAAGCGACAACCAACTTGAGTCAATCTCAATTTAAAAATGTCCTTATTGTATGAAGTAGGTCAAAACTTGTTGGAAATTGATTATTTTGTCATCCTTACTTAAATTGACTTATTTTCTTATAAAATTTAATTAAAAAAATTAAAAAAAAGAATGGCAAAAAAAAAAAAAAAACCAAATTGGGTGTCACATGGTGCCTTTGTTTAACTCATTTTCTTATAAAATTTAATTGATATATTTAAAAAATAAAATTATATAAAAAAATACTTAAAATAACAAAAAAAAAGATAAGATCGAAAAATAAAAAAAAAGCATTCAGGTGTCACATTGACAATTTCATTTGTATCCTTTTATGATAAAATTATTTAATTTTTAAAAAAATAAAAATAAAAAATTTTTTAACAAAAATGCAGAAAGGAATGCAAAATTTTTTAAAAATAAATTTATTTATTGAATATGAAAAGAAGGATAATAAAAAAATAATAATAAGAGAAAAATAAAAGAAAAAGTGACAAAAAAAAAAGGTTTTGGGGATAATTTTTATTATGAAGTGACATGTGTACGGATATTTCATTAATTTTATAATTTTATTTGTTGCGAAGGTGACGTGCATTAAAGGCATGTGTATGGCTTGTACTGAAAGAGAGTGAGATGAGGAAATTGTCGAATACCTGCACTTGCAAGCAGAGGTCACGTAGATGTAATTGATTTGATAAAGAAATAAGAGAGAAACAAGATAGCTAGCCTTCAACTAAGATATTTTTAGACGTAAAATGACAAGATTCAATATCCATTTCGGAAGACAGCTTCGATTGCCATCTAAAATTAATCCTAGTGTTGACGTCACACCAGTTCTTAACCTCCATGTTATTTTCCCACCGAAGGAATTTGATTCCAAATAGTGGAAGATTATCATATATACAGTGGTAGATTCAAATGGAGAAGTAAAGAGTTTTCGACACCTACAAATATTGGAAAACGAAAATTTTTAAGAGAAAATTTTTTTTGAATACTTTCAAGATTTTTTTATATATTTTAAATAAAATTAATAAACTTATCGATAACGTTTTTATTTAGATTATGAGCGAATATCATAAAAAAATTTAAAATTCATCATTGTATATATATAAAATTAAGAAAATAGTTTTTAAATTTTATGAATAGATTTAAAAATGTGAAAATCATTAAATTATCATGATCATTTGACTAAGCATGCTATTCATTTTTTTCACTTGCAATTTTTAAAAACTTTGGTATCCTAATTTTAATAATTCTAGCATAATTATTTATTACATAAGCTACATAGGAAAAAATGTGCATTCTCCCATTTTAACTGATCACTACTAGAAATTAATAATTAGGATTTGGTCACAAATCCTAATTATTATAATCAGTGACATATATGATCAGTTAAACCTATACTACGTAAGTAAAGTACTTTGTATTCGATAATAAATGTATCGCTGAATTGATCAGTTCTACTTTCAAAGGGATTTTTCCCATTGAATATTCGAATTCCAAGCACAAAATGAAAACCTCCCTCGTTACAAGAAAATGAAAGATTAGTGACACTTTTGTAACAACGTTTCATTTACAAATTCTGTTAGCTTTTGTGTTTTTATAAAACTTAAAGCATTTATTATCAAAACGTCATTAAATATTCAAATAGTGATGTTATTACTTATAAACGTTATCCAAGATTTGATATTAACGGTGTTTATCGACTAAAACTCCTTGAATAATCTTGTCTTAAAATTTTGAGTGAATGACGTTTATTGACTAAAACTCATTGAATAATCCTGTCTTAAAAGTTTGAGTAAATACTAAAAGCATTTTTGACAGAAAACGGCTTGAATAATCCCGTTAAAAAAATTGATAGGAAATTACTGAAGATAGTTTTGGCAAATAACGCTTTCAATAATCCTTTCATAAAAAATATATGTGATTATTGAAGACGTTTTCAACAAGAAACGCCTTTAATAATTCCACCAAAAATTTTCACAGGCTTATTGAAGGTATTTTTTTTTATCAAAAACGCCTTCAATAAATATCATATAAAAAATTTTGGATTATACGGATATTAACAATAAGGTGGTAGGTTCGATTCCTCCTTTTAGCTTTTTTTGAATTTTTACAGAGATTATTTGTAATTGATCATTCTAGGCATTTTCTGGACAAAAACGCCTTCACCATTTTCTCCAAAAATTTTAGAGAAAATGGTGAAGGCGTTTTTGGCAGAGAAAATGCCTTTAATAATCTATAGAAAAAATATGAAACCGATTCTTGAAGGCGTTTTTGGCCAAATTCACTTTTAATAATCCAATCAATAAATTTTTAGTATGGATTACTAAAGGCGGTTTTTGTCAAAAATGCCTTCAATAATCCATACACAAAAGTTAGAACAGATTCTTAAATGCATTTTTTGCTCAAAACTCCTTTAATATTTCACATGATAATTTTGAATGGTCGGATTATTGAAGACAATATTTTTGAAAAACGCCTTTAATAACATTTTGTTAGGGATTATAAAAGGCATTTCTGGCAGAAAAATACCCTTAATAATCCATACCGAAATATAAAACGGATTATTGAAGGCGTTTTTGGCCGAATGCACCTTCAATAATCGATTCAAGTAATTTTTAGTTGGTATTATTGAAGGCATTTTTTTTTAAAACACCTTCAATAATCCATACAAAAAAATTGGAATGGATTCTTGAATAAGTCATTTGCCCTAAATGCCTTTAATATTCCACACAATATTTTTTTAGGTGAGATTATTGAAGGTGGCTTTGGTTAAAAACGCCTTTAATAACATTTTGTTAGGGATGATTTAAGGCGTTTTCTTGCTAAAAACACCCTCATTAATCCCATCAAAAATACATTTTTGATATTGTATATGTCAAATCAGTTGTAGATTTATACCTAAAAAATATTTGATGTCAGTTGTATATTTATGCCTAAAAAATATTTGGTTTATATATATGATACTACGAATTACATTTTGGAATTTACACAATGAACATTGTTGTATTTCAAAAAATTGACCACATATCTGAATTTAAAACTGATAACATTGCCATACTAACATACTTTTTTGAAATAATCGTATTCAATAATATATTAAGGACACATAGTGTATTCATTTTAAGTATACCAATAATATTAAACCAATACCCTAATCTACAAACTTAAATTTTCCATTCAACATTGCATGTTAAAAACATTACAACAATTTGTTCCTCATATATTTACATTCAACCAACAATGTCTAACCTCAAGATTTATCAACATTGATAAATGATAATAAATACTCACACCATTCTTTACGGACTTCATCCAATTCCTCTACCGTGAAGCTTTCTTTACCCTTCCACAAAAAAAAAAATATCAGAAGTAAATGTTAATAAATGATAACATAATTTAGCTTTTTATTTTTTTAAAGATATGATGAGTTTATGAAATTTATACTAACCTTGAATGGTGTGGTCATAAAATCATATAAAATTATCTCCCTCATAAAATGAAAGACATAATATCCACATTCAGCATTACTGGGTTGACGATGTACCAAAAAATTAAATTGAGTGGGTTTTGGAAACGTTTATCTATATAAACTTAGCATAAAAAAATAAATTTCACATTTACTAGTAATGACACCTATTTTGATTTTTTTGTCTTCTTATCGAATGCAGATATTATCCTAAATTAAAAAGAAAAAAAATTACTTAATACATAAATAAAATTACTTATGAAGAAACAAAAGATATATAATATAATAAAGTGTAATACCTCTTTATAAAAGTTTGAATATTAGGGTTAGGCATCGCTATTGGATTAACTGAATTAAGTAAGTATGGCGTTATGGATTTGGTATCAATCACAATAAGCACCCAATGACGAATGCAAAATAATAACAATGATATACTCAGATTATGCATCAGATCAGATTTGGGTAAGGTTGGAATAATTAAGGTTGGAATATAACTTACTACGTATTATATGAGAGCAAATAATAATCAATTAATCTTTTCATGCATTCAATCACATAATTAGCATGATAAACAACTGTGCTATTCTGCTCACTAACGAAGTTAGGGTCAATGAATCTAAAACTATTGGTTAATTGTCTCTTATTGAGCTCTCTATATAAGAAGCTACATAATAACAATCAACAATGCTAGTTAGTATTGCATCGTAATATAGATTAATACATATTGAATGTACATATTTGTATTTATAAGCTAACCTCATATAAGTAATAATATCAACAGCTAATAATTCATCCAAGTCACAAAATTCTTTAACCTCTTCCACACCAATGAAAAAAAATGATAGTTTATCAAATAACCCTTCCTCAGACTCAATGGTTATAAAGTTTCCTCTGGATAAATGCTTTAGTGAATAATTAGATAACTCATCCATGGTAGCCTAAGCAAGGGTCATACTCTGAGTCCCAACATCTTACTACAATATATAATGAAATATAAGCATTAAAACCAAATCAATAAATATAATAAAAAAATTAATATTAAACTTATAAACAAAATCATACTTCATGGGTGGTAGCGAAGGATGGGTTTGCTACCTCACTTGCAATAGAAGCTTGTCCTATGGGGACGATGCTATCAGACTGGCCTACTGGCAAGCTATGCTGTATTGCTACCAACATGGCCTTCAAAGCAGCGAGTCTTTGCTATTGCTCATTGAGGCATTGCTTCTGGTCATCAATTCATTGCTTAATGATTGCTTCATATTGTGCATTTCTCATTCATGGGGTTTTGGGTTGATTACTAAAAAACTTTGATGGCAAGATAAATTTATCAACCCCACGAATATCACCAGGCCTTTCTTTAGTGCCTAATGCTAAAGACAATGGATATTCATCATACTCGATTGCCAGCTCACTAGATTTGACTTTGACAGCATAATCATCTTGAAAAATAATAATAAGATAGGCTGTAATAACAAATCTATACTAGCTAGTATACAGTCATTCATACAACCACAATGCCAATCATACATGATATTAAAAAAGTAATTATACATACAATCTTTTTTGCCATTTCTATAGTTGCTTCATCTGTAAAAGATCCATCATTTTTAGATGTCTTTATTTCCAGACATCTCATTTGGAAACTTTGGGGCTAAAGCTCTCTGATTCCTATTAAATTACTATAATATAAGAATCAAAATATATAAAATGAATGTTCATAAATTTTCATTAATGAGTTTAAAACAAGTGTGTGAATACATACAAGCTCATACTTCACATTTGCATATCCTTTTCTTATTGTTCGATGGTGATATTGTTGTTTGGCTCGAATGTTCCAATGGTTTTCTTTGATTTTCTACAAAAGAAAGAAATTTTGTTAATCACATATGAAGATCAAAGGATATATTGCATAAATACTTACAAATAATTTTTTTGGTAATAGGTTTGCATATTGAGAATTCTTCTAAAAGCTGATATCAAATAAAATTTGTCCAATTTTTAACACTTATTACATCTACATATGACACAGGTGGAACAGCCAATACATCATCTTGATTAGCCAACGATAAAATATGTTGGGTTGTTAATCTGCTTTTAAAGTTTCTGAATACTTTCCCAGTAAATTGTAACATAATCATTTTAAAGTTAATTGGGACGTCGAACCATTCCTAAATAAGTTAACACAATTAGTATGAACACATTGAATTTCAATTAAATTATCATTTAACAAATTTTACAAAATAGTTGAATAAACATACCACAATCGACTGCCATATATTATTCTTTAGATCATCAAGAGCTCATCACTAATTGGTGTACGTAATTGAAATCTTGCTATGAACAATGGCTTTAATATAAGTAGCCAACTTAACAGCTCTTTCAGACACATGCTACCCACTTTGATTGAAGTTAACGTGAATTTTTTTGTCACTCACTTTAATTTGTTTATTTGGGCCCCTTCCCTTTTCTTTTTTGGCTTACAAGTGTGTCTTATGCATGTTCATTAGAAATAGAATGATGTTCAGAGTCCATAATACCTGCGATCTTGATCATAATTATACAAATTATATAAAATGATAATCTAAATTTAATATTGTACGTAATTAAATACAACCAATACCATACTATGTACAAAAACACCATTTAGCAAATTAATTGGCAATGTGCTCAGACACACCATTCAGTAAACAATTCAAAAACACCATTCAACATACCATTCAGCATATAATTCAGCATACGATTCAACATACTAATAACATACAATACCATTTAGCAAAATAATATCACATAACAAGGTTCAGCAAATCACAATATTTAAGGTGTACTACACAGAAACAACATACATACAATGAAAGGCGCTTGGACGACTATGCTTACAGTGAAATTAATAAAAATATATAAACGCATATGTAAATATTAAGGAACCAAAAAAAATAACTCTATCAAATAATATAAATAATATAGTAAACAAAAAGAAAATAAAGATATACTGATAAAAAGAGAGGTGTGCGCCATTGATTTGTTAAAGGTTGATGGCGATGATAGGGATAAAGAAACCAATGGTTTGATAGAAATGTATTTATGGGTTTGGTTTAGTTGATTAATGCAGCTTTTAATTGTTCTGTGTACTAACAGTTTTGTGATTCTGATGTTCAAGATAGGGGAATGAATATAAAAATTATTATTAAAGGCATTTTTCTAGAAAATTAGCCTTCAATAATCCCCTTAAAATTTTATTGGAGATTATTAAAGACGTTTTTTTACAAAAAAGACACATTTAGTAATCTAAAAAATAATTTTCAAAGAAAATTATTAAAGGTGTTTTTCCTCAAAAAATGCCTTTGATAATTTTAAAAAATTATTGAAGGCGTTTTGAGTAGAAAATCGCCTTCACTGATATTTTTATGATAAAAATGGAGGGAGTTATTGAAGGTATATTAAATAGAAAATGCATTTAATAAATTTCTTCAAAAATTATAACAAATTATTGAAGGCATTTTTTACTAAAGACATCTTTAATAATCTCAAAATTTTTTTAAAGAAAATTATTAAAGGCATTTGTTCTAAAAACTTACCTTCAATAATTATGTACAAATATTAAAACGAATTAGTAAAGGCGTTTTTCTAGAATAAACGCCTTCACTAACCATTTTAAAATTTGAGTACTAATATATTGAAGGCATTTTTTTAGTAGAAGATGCCTTTAATAATCCTAAAATTTTTTAAAAAGAAATTATTGAAGGCATTTGTTATAAAAAAATATCTTCAATAATTATGTACAAAATTTAAAAGAAATTATTAAAGGCATTTTTCTAGAATAAACGCCTTCACTAACCATCTTAAAATTTGAGCACTGATATATTGAAGGCATTTTTTAGTAAAAGATGACTTTAATAATCTCAAAATTTTTTAGAAGAAAACTATTAAAGAGGGTTGTTATCATAAAACACCTTCAATAATTATGTACATAAATTAAATGTAATCAATGAAGGTGTTTTTCTAGAATAAACACCTTCATTAACCATAAAAAATTTTAAGTTGTGAAATATTGAAGGCATTTTTCATTGGAAGACGCCTTTAATAATACTAAAAATTTTAATAGAAAATTATTAAATGCATTTGTTCTAAAAAAATGCCTACAATAATTATATACATAAGTTAAAAGGAATTAGTAAAGACATTTTTCTACAATAAATGCCTTCACTAATCGTCTTAAAATTTGAATAGTGAAATATTGAAGGTGTTTTGCAGTAGAAGACGCCTTTAATAAATTATTTCAAAAAATAAAATAAATTAGTCAAGGTATTTTTCTAGAATAAAAGCCTTCAACAACCCCTTAAAATTTTAGTTGTATAATATTAAAGGCTTTTTCTACAGAAGACGCCTTTAATAATCTCAAACAATTTTTAAAAAGAAATTATTGAAGACGTTTTTAGTAAAAAACCATCTTCACTGATATCCACAGGTAAAATTGAGAGAATTATTGAAGGCATATTATGCAAAAAATACCTTCAATAAATACACCATAAAAATTAGATGAAATTAGTGAAGACATTTTTGTAGCGTAAATGCCTTTAATAATCCCAAACAATTCTACAACAACTTTATTGAAGGCGCCTATAATATATTCAAAAAATATTTATGAAAAAATTATTGAAGGCGTTTTTCTTAGTAAACGTCTTTCATAATCCGATCTAATAAAATTCTTCCTAAACTTAACGCATGTAATCACCAACTTCAAGCTTCATCTTTATTATTTTATTATTTCTCTTTTCAAACCAAGTACAATTTATTTTCCTTTCCTTCAGCTTTTAGTATTCAACCATTGTCATTTAGAACCCTATTTTGACGATTCATTACTTATTTACTTTAGCTTTTACTTCATTCAACTATTCTTTCAGCTTTTGCAATTCATGATTTTCTTTTTAGTTTAAACAAATATTCCCAAAACCCACCTTATTTCACCTTATTTTAACCCCAACTACAAATACTCTTGGGTGTTATCTATGTTACCAGTAGAGTTTTAACATTCATAATATCAAGTAGCTGATAAATTACTTCACAATAAGGAGTTCTCATTTTCTGTAAGTACTGGTCTTATTATTATCTTTTGTTTAAAACATAGTAAACTTAAGTATTGTACATGTTTGTTTTCATATAAATTATTTATATACATTTGGTCTGATAATGTAGCAAGTACTAAATGATAAGAGTTAAATGCAAAAGTCAAGATTAAGTCAAGAGTACAGAGATGAAGTGAAAAGTTTTTTTAATTTTGCATTTGAGAATACAAGTGAAGATAATATGATATTATGCCCATATGTGAAGTGTGCTAATATCGAGTGGCAAATGCTTCAAGTTATTTTTGAACATTTAATTTGTATTAAATTTCTTTCAGGATATGTTAATTGATATTTTCATGAAAAGTCTATACTGTCAAGGTCTTCCACTAGAGTTCTTTCAACTTTAAGGGCTCCCCAACATCAACATGATCCTTTTATAGTAGATGATATTAAAGGCATGTTGGAGATGCTTTTAACATTTATAACCAACATTTTCGTAATCATTCTCTCCAAAATGAAGGATTTAATCAGTCCAATGTTGAATGAATGAATTTGGTGAACCTGGGATAGGTGTACATGACCAACAACCTTGAGGAGAAGCATAAAAATTTTATAGGCTACTTGAGGATGTGAATGAAAAACTTTGAGGGATCGAAGCATTCAAGGTTATCTTTTTGAGTTCGTCTTTTTTACTTGAAATGCTTATATGGATGGACGAAAAACTCTCTGACTTTATTATTAGAGTTTATGAAAGAAATTTTTTTTTTTACAAAAATCCCTGAATCTTGTAAAGAATCAAATAAGACGATCAAGGATTTAGGTCTCAAATATGAGAAAATTCATAGTTGTCCCAATGATTGCATGTTGTATTGGGGTGATAGAAAAAATAAATCTTATCATTTGTGTGATCTTTCTCGTTAGGTGGATAAAAACCCTGATGAAAAGTTGAATGAGGATGGTGATGAGGTATGTGTAAAAAAGAAGCCTGTTAAGGTTTTATTCTATTTTTTATTAATATCAAGACTTTAACGACACTTTATGTCTTTCAAATTTGTAGATTTAATAAGGTGGAATCATGAGAAGTAGATGGATGATGGATCATTGAGGCATCCTATAGATTCTTTGGCATGAAAATCATTTCATTCTAGATTTTCAGACTTTACATCTAATCCTCGAAATGTTATGCTTGGACTAGCATCTGATGGATTCAACTCGTTCAAAATGATAAGTACTTCTTATAGTACTTAAGCAGTTGTATTGATTCTTTACAATTTGCCACCATGGATTGCTATGAAGGAATAGTCATTTATATTGTCTATGATAATTCCTGAGAAAAAAGTCCAAGTAATGATATAGACATCTACTTACAACCTCTTATTAAAGAGTTAAAGCAATTATGAGAAGGAGTGTTATATGAGACATCGTCGACGGTTAGATGATAATCATTGATTTAGATTTTAAAAACATCTCTTTAATGGAAATGAAGAGTTAAGGAGATCGCTTTTACCCATAAATGGGTCTAATATCTTGTCAAAGTTAAAAGATATCAATTTCACTTATGGAAAAATGACTTCATAAAAAAAGAGTGAAGGATATCTTTGAAGGCGTTTGGCCTCATATTACATAAATTGGTGATATTGATATTAAAGTTGATGATCTTGATGTTCAAAGTGATGAAGAGAACGATGAAGAAGATGACCTTAATGAGTCTGAGTAATGAAAAAAAATATCTTTTTTAAGTTACCTTATTAGGAATATAATTTATTATGCTATAACCTTGATTTGATGCACAAAGAGAAGAATATTTGTGAAAATTTTATCAAGACAGTTCTCAATGTGAATAGAAGATCCAATGATAACTTAAAGAGTCAGCTTGACCTAGTTGATATGGGAATTTTCCTTGACCTTCATTCGAAGTTGCTTTATAGTGGCGAATATCGATTGCCTGCTATTTGTTTTGGGATTTCTAAAGCTGAAAAAGATGTGTTTTGTAAGGTTTTGAAAAATGTCAAAGTTTTGAATGGCTATGCATCAAATATATCGAGATGTGTGAATTTGAAGGAGTGAAAGCTTTTTTTATTCAAGTTTTATGATTATCACATTTTGATGCAATACTTACTTTTAATTGCTTTATGTTCATTAATGTCAAAGCAAATCACTTCTGTGGTAATTGAATTGAGGAACATATTTAAATCTTTATATGGGAAATGTATGAATGTGGAAGTGCTTGACAAACTTCAAGGTCGAGCCGTGATTACTTTATGCCATTTAGAAAAGATTTTTCTTTCAAATTTCTTCACTATTATGATGCATTTGGTTATCCACCTTCCATATGAAGAAAAAGTTAGTGGGCCGATTTATTATTGATGGATGTATCATATCGAAAGATATTATTTGTTAATAGATTGATTACATTTTTATTAATGATCAAGCCACTCTACTTAA
Source organism: Durio zibethinus (assembly GCF_047325235.1). Lineage (NCBI taxonomy): Eukaryota > Viridiplantae > Streptophyta > Magnoliopsida > Malvales > Malvaceae > Durio > Durio zibethinus. Next base: position 17,851,507 of record NC_143176.1, read on the forward strand.
AAAGTTATATGACTAATGTTTTATGCTATAGGTTTTTGGGGAGGTTAAAGTCTTATGGTCGCAACAAACACTATCTGAAAAGTTCTATTGCTGAAGGATATTTAGCAGAAGAGTGTATGACATTTTGTTCTCATTATTTAGAAGATGTTAAAATGAGATTTAATAAACCATCAAGAAATGTTGGTATGTAGTATACTGACTCTACCTATGATTATCTTTTTCAAAGTTTTGAACAGCAAATAGGCAAAGCTGAAATGGTGGAGTTAGATGATAAATCTTGGGCACAAGTACATCAATATCTTTTTTTTCATCTTGACTCAATTGAATCATTTCATGCGTAAGTTTTTTAGCAAGGAAATTATTCATTACATTAAGCATAATTTATTTTCTTTTTTTTAATGTTACTACGTTATCATGATGCTTTGTAATAAGTATAGAAACAATTTGAGAGCTTCTGCACATTATTAACGATCAAACCCTCGAGAGCTTGATAAATTGTTCACCGAAAACTTTCATGAATGGTTAGGAGCAACTATAAGTAATGCCATACTTCCCATTATGAGAAATTTACATAGAATGCTTACGGTATAACTTACATTAATAACATATATATATTTATTTCACTTTTATAGGTTTGAAGTGGAAGGCTTGTTAGTGCAGAAGTGAAGTGTCTTTCATAAAGTTTGAATCGGATTGTGAAACGATACAAAGATTTCATCATCAATGGATTTATATTTCATGCTAAATCCTTGAGAGATTTAGAAGTACACAAAATTCAAGAGTTATGGTGACTTCATCAACTACTAGCTATGCTAGTGCTAGGGACACAAACCCTTTAGAAGGAAATGTTGACTATTACAGTATGATTAATGACATCATTAAGTTAGATTATTATGGCAAGTGAAAAATTATCTTATTTCGGTGTGATTGGGCTGATGTGAATAGTGCTTGAGATATTAAGAAAGATCAGTATGGATTTACACTTGTGAATTTTTCTCAATTAATTCACACTAGACAACAACTCATCGATGAACCTTATATTTTTTCATCTCAAGTCAAACAAGTTTTTTACTCTGAAGATCTCAAAGAATTGGGTTGGTTTATTGTTCTTCAAAACATACCTAGAGACTTATTTGATATGGGGTTAGATACCAGAGATGATGTTGAACATGGAACTAAATGTTATCTTTTTGTTAAACAAAACTTGGATGAAAATATCTCCAGTAACTACGCTCAATGAGTCCACGAAGATGTTACTGAAGACATTTATAAACCATGAAATGGTACATTTATATTTTGTAATTTGAGTGTTTAAGACATAATATAATAAATGATTATATGTAATTAATGTCGCATTCACTATTGTATATCTATTGTATTCTAAATCATACATTATCTTTTGATTTAATTAAATTGATATGTTTTTTATATATCGTAGGTTTTGATCTCTTAACTTCTCAATTTTTTTATATATGTTAAACTAATATCTTTTCTACATTCGCTTTTATGATGTAGGTAAGCTACAATGCGAAAGAGTAGGTTGGAAAGAATACATATCAAATAAATTAGTTCAGAATCGTCTACGGCACCTGTTGATATTGGCTATGGACTAAATCTTTTAAAGGGGAATGAACATACTGTCGGATCTAACTCAGTCACTTCTAACCCTTCAATTGATATTAGATTTGGTAATATAGGAGGTCTAGGTTTAAATAGTATCCCATCAATTGATTATGCTTTAAATTTGAATGCAGGTATCATATACCCTATATTTAGAATTTGAGTATAATGATAAAAGTATTGCCATTTTACAAATTTATTTTTTATTTATTGCAGTTGATAACAATGGTCAACGGAGGATTAGAGGCCGAACAACTTTGAAGGAATTGTTTGCACTACCATCGAACAAGCGTATTGTAGTGTCTGCAAACTCTGATAGGCAACCAATTGGTAAAGAGGCTTAATTGTTGGCTGGATTTCTAGGCATGCTTGCCTGTAATGGAATTAAATTGCCTATTCATTATGAAACATGGCGTAAAGTTCCAAAAGAAGTTAAGGTTGATGCATTAAACTTTATTGAGGTATTAGTATAATTAATTACATATAAAAATATAATTATTTTACATTTTGTTTACTTATTCAAACTTTTCTTATTGTATTATTACAGTCAAGATTGTACTTCAAATACTAACTTCATTTGTGCTTAAGTCATTAGGAAAGAAATGGAAAGATTATAAGCATAATTTGAAGAATAAGTATTTCAATCGAAATACTATTGTAAAGGCGTTGATGAAAAATCTACCCCGTAATATGATTAGATAGCAATATGAATAATTAGTTATATTTTTGTTCTCAAGAAAAGAAGAGGTACTGATTTATAACTTTGTATAGTATAATGGAATGATGAAAGTGTTTTATGCTTTAAGTTGGTAATATTTGTATCTCTATCATATACGCATTTATTTTTTATAATAAGAAAGAGAACAGATTGGGATTGGTAGCAGAAAGCAACATAAATATAGCCATACAAGTGGATCAAAAAGTTTTGCAAAAAAGCAAAAAGAAATAGTAAGTTTATGATTTTAAACTTATTCCAATGAATGAACTTTTTGTGCCGTTAAAAGGTAAATTGCAAATTAACAGTTATTGTTTTATTTTAATAGTTTTGATAGTTTCAGTACATAATAATAAACTTATCGAAAGTTTTAAACTTAGTTGACATGGATGATATGTATAAAAAAGATATTGTTTACGTATATTTAGGTAAAAATACAAATTTGCTGTTATTGTTGTATTTTAATAGTTTGGATAGCTTCAATACTTGATATTAAATTTGTCTGATTGATTGAACTTGATTTCTACGGTTGATATGGGAGAAAAAGTTATCGTTTATGTCTACTTGAGACTATTTTTGCTTATAAAAGGTAAATATACAAATTAAAATTTTGGATGACTTTCAATAGATTGAATGGCTTCAATCCATGATATTAAACTTGTCCAAATAATTGAATTTGGTTTCCATGATCGATATGTGCGAAAGCCCAAAATGCTTTTTATTGTTTGCATTTGTTTAAGACTATTGTGTTGTTACGGGACCAAAATGTAAATACATGATATTAAAATTATTCAAAATTTTAATACTTGATTGATAGGCTTGATATGTATGAATAAGTTACGGTTGATATGTATCCTATCAAATAACATATGTTTTTGTATAAGAGAATGAGATGGGCGGTAAAATTAGATGTATGAAACTTTTTCGCTTAACACACATAAAAAAGACGGATCTTACATGAATGTTAAAACACAAGAAATTATGATAATTTGTAACATCTATTTTAATAGAAAAGTAAATATTTACTCTTTTTAACATATTATCAATTAATCATTAAACTTGATAGTTGTATATGACAAATTTACAGGAGAAAGTGAAGAGAAAATGGCTGCTGAGATTGAAGTAGCATCTGATGGTTCTTTCAACATGCAAGAATTGAAAAATTGGATATTCATAGAAGTTGCTAGAAAAAAAAGGCATGGACGGGTCTGGGGCCTTGGATTGGTCCAACACCATCTACTTACTATGGACATAGTTCTCAGCAATTTACATTCTCAGTAAGTCAATCTTCGTGAGACATTTCAATATTGAGAGAAGAGTTGCAAACTATGCAACAACGATTTCAGCAAATGGAAGCAGAAAGAAAACAGGAGCATGCTAAAATTGAGGATGAACGTGCTAGAATAGAGTAAGAGTGTGCAAAATTTCAGCAATTGCATGATCGATTTGATTATCTTATGAATTTTATGTAACAACAATTTTCAAGAACTGATCTTGGTGGTCCACCAACTCAAGTATTATATTTAGTAAATAGTTATATTTTTTAATAAAAAAAAATGCTTACAATGAAGTGTTAAAAATTGTATGGTATTATTCAGTAGGTTCTTGAGCACACTAGTGACCAAGGTTAAAAAATTTCTTCATCAATTGGTAGCCTTTAAAATCTATGTAGTCATCAATTTCATACATTTTAATTTTTATTTTGTTAATGTATTAAAAATATTTGACTGTTATTATACTAATTAGTAAATTTTGTGTTAATTAGATGCATATTTGAACGTGAATTAAGTTTATATTAATTTTAGTTTTTGAATTTAAACTCGTTTTTGAATTGTTAACAGTAAAACCCTGCAATGCCATTAATATCTTAGCAGGCTTTTTACTTTTGAAAATTGGTTTTCCACTAAACCAAAGTAGGAAAAACCCATTCGACAATAAATCCCTTTTTTAGATGGTTAGAAATTAAATTTTTACAAGAGAATGATTCACTTATATTAATGTAAATTTTATTTTTTATCTTTAAATCAAAATTATTAAAATTTAAAATATTATTTTAATATAAATTTAATTTTAATTTAATAATAAAAAATTAATACTTGCATTTATATAAATATCTTACTCTTTTTATAATATTATTTTATAAAAGAGACCGAAATCCATGAATAAAGCAAAGAGAGTTATTGCAAATGTTAGAAATCATAATCTTATAAAAATCTACTTCCAAAAAGTAAATTATAAATCATTTAAATTAAATCTTAAATTCTAAAATTTTATAATTTATTCGTTTATATAACAAAATTAAAAACTGTCGGTAATTTACCTGTACGTCTTCGTCAGCCGGTGGATGCACAGTATCACGTGTACATTGTCCATACCAAAGTTTCAAGATTTGATTTGTTCACCTTAGGAAATGTTAGACTTGGAGGAGTGGCAGCTGCATGCTCCAATCATTAATTGTAGTAATTTCGACATGCCTCACCATATCGTTTAGAGAAAACAATATACATAAATATAAATACCCAATCTTTTGGGTAATTATATGGATTTAGATTGAATTATGCCCTTAATAGAAATTAATGATTTAAGAGAACAAAATGGTTTACCTATAAGTAATTACTTATATATCAACAAATGGTTCATCTATAACTCAATTACTGAATTGAAAGAGATAAAAATTAGTATAGGTTGCTTTTTCTTATTAAGAACAAACGTCTGTGGGATGTAAGAAAATTTCATTCTAGCTTCTTTTTTTTCTCGGCCAAAATAATTTATAGAATCTCATTCTAATTATACTAATTTAAATTGAAATAATTTACTGTGGCAGAAATTATTATTGTTAACAGTAAAACTTTAAAAAAATTTTGAAGTTTTTTTTTTTTTAATTTTTAATCAAGGGTCAAAATTTCAACTTTAATCGTTAAAATTAAAAGTTCCTCCAACAGGCCTCAATAGTGTTCGAAGGCAAAGCTAAAGGGAGGCTAGCAGGTGCCATGTTCCCTCTAAAACTTAGATAATAAAATATTTACATGTACAAAAAAGGTTGATAGGGTTACTTTTAAGGTAAGTGCAGCTTGAGATATGAGATGGCAAGGGCGATGGCCCCTAAAAGCTATATAAAACATGTAATTTTGATTTTTTTATATTGTTTATTATTTTTATTATTTCATTAGTTTTTATTTATTTATTTATTCAGCTTAATTTTAAAATTCAAGTTAAATTGAAGCCTAATTTACTATTTAAAGCTAATTGAAATCCAAGTTAACTATTTTTTTTTATTATGTTTATGTGCTTCATTAACATATCTAACCGTCGTCTCTTTACAGTTTTTATCAAAATAAGTTCCTTCTAAATTTTTCATCCAATTCTCAATCTGATTATCTCATTACTTTAGCAAAAATAAGTTTTTCAACTTGAGTGGTGTTGTACGGTTGAAACACTTTTTTTACTCTTGAGAAAACAAGTAGACTGTGAAATTGGTTTTTTTTTTCTTTTTTATTAGTTTACAACAATAGTAAAATATGCTATATTATTTTTTTATTAGTTTACATTGATTTGTTAGATTGTTTTAATTTAATATGCACCTTATTTTTTTATATGTTTGCATTAATCTATTATATAATTTAAATTTAATATGCTGCTTGTTTTTTTATTTGTTTACATTGGTTTATTAGATTATTTTAATTTAATATGATGTTTATGTTTTTATTTGTTTGCATTGATTTCTTACATTATTCTTTTTATAAATAGATAAGAATTTTTATTTTATTATACTTATATAGTAATTGGTAATTTTATTCAAAATTTCAGGAATATTATTGTAGCTACGAAGTCAAGAACAATAGATTTTGTTTCTTTAAGAAAAATAGTCAAAATATAAAGTCAGAGACAACATTTCTATTGTAGAAGCCAATGCTACACTTTCTAATTTTACGTCACAAAATGAAGCACCGCCACCACCATCATTTACTCCAAATTGTGAAACTCGTGCTTCTAAAGTTCCTAGAGTTGAAATAAAAACAATTGATTTATCTAATTTAGAATGTGATCTAGGATGTGTAAACAAATATATAAGTATTTGGTTAATCTACATGATGAAATTCAGAAAGCTTATATCAAGGCTGGACCATATCAGCCTAATTTTTAGAATATCCTGCTTCTAGTTCAAAAAAGCATCTTTGTCATTTTCAAGCATCATGGTTCAAAATTTTTCTTAGTTATAGCATTTTGTTTCCTTGTTTTCTCTTTTATAACAAGTCAAGTGGACACTTTGGATCAACTGCATTTACTTATAAGGGTTTTAGAAATTGGAAAAGGTACATTAAGGATGCAATTGAGCTTTTTTTTTTTTTTTTTACTTATATAGGAAAAGGTTGAATTCACCACATAACAATGCAAAAAGAGCTTGTGTAGATTTAATGAATCAAGCTCAATAAATTGGAGTATCACTTGATAAGCAAAGAATACAACAAGTTGCAGTTAATCATCTAAGTTTGAAAACTAGTATAGATGTTATTTAATGGTTGACATTTCAAGGTTGTGCCTTTAGAGGTCATGATGAAAGTTTAGAATAAAAAAATCTTGAAAACTTTCTTGAATTTGGTAAAACTATTGACATCTTATGATAAAAAGGTTGATGTTATGAAAAATGCTCCACAAAATGCCACATATAATTCTTCAACATTATGTTAAATGACTTCATGATGCAATTCGTGAAGAAATTGGTAATAGAAATTTTTGCATTATTATGGATAAAGCCAGATATGAGTAAAAAAAAGAGCAAATGGCAATTGTTTTAAGATTTGTTGATAAAGAAGGGTTTGTGAAAGAACTTTTTTTTTATCTAGTTCATGTTAAAAATACTTCCACACTGACTTTGAAAAATGAGATTTTTAATGTTCTTTCCCATCATAGTTTTGACATACAGAACCTTCAAAGACAAGGATATGATAAAGCAAGTAATATATGTGGAAAGTTAAATGGCTTACAAGCTTTGATTTTGAAGGAGTGTTCATATGCTTATTATGTTTTTCATAACATATAAATCTGTAAATATATAGCTAGACTTAACAAATGGAGTCGCCACTAATCTTTTTTAACTAGGTATGATTGGTCACCTAATGAATCTATCCTTTTATGGAGCTCTTAAGCTTGACTACGAGTCCCTAAAAGAATAGGTTCGAGTCTACTAACTAGAACATGGTTTAGGAGTTCGATTACTTATTGGAAAGGTTATAATACCCCCACATACCCATCTGAATGATGGTACCATATTATTTTAAATTTATCATAAGGTCTTGATTCTAATGGTTTTAAGTTTTAATGTTTAAATATTAGAAATAATTCTTAAGATTTTCCATCAATCTAGTAAAACTTTTAAAAATATTTTTTCACCTCAAGAGTATTCAAGAATTTCATTTGTTTTCTTGAGAGACTCTCTCATTGGAAAAAATGTTTTATTATTTTTTTTATTTTGGTTTTTATTATTGAAAACATATCTAATTATTCCACCATTTGGGCCCAATTAGAAATATTTTTTTTATTTTCTAAATTTTTCACCATTTGGGCTTATTTAGAAATTCTTTTTATTTTTTATTTTTGAAAAAAAAATAATATGACAGTTATTTTTCTTGGAATTTCATATAAATTTTTTCATCATTTGGAATAAATTTAAAGAAATTTCTCACCTACAGGTTTCTTAGGAATTTACTATTTGAAATTTATAAGATTCTCATCCTTGGATAACTGTCAAATATTTTTAACCAAAATTTTTATTTGGAAAAGAATACAAATACTTTTATTGAAATTTCATCTAAATTATTCCATCATTTGAGACACATTTAAAGAAATTTCTCACGTAAAGATTTCTTAAAAATTTAATCATTTGAAATTTCTAAGAATCTCATCCTTGGATAATTTGTATTTAATTCTAAAATTTTATTTAAATTTTTTTATCTTTTTTTGTTTGAAAATAAATATTAATTATTGTTATTGAAATTTTATCTAAATTATTCTATCATTTGGGACAAATTTATACAAAATTTCTTGCCTAGGAATTTTATGAAAATTTATCATTTAAAATTTCTAAAAATTCTATCATTGGATAATTAATACTTATTCTTAAAAAATATTTTATTTTTTTTTATTTTTTATTTTTTTTTCCAAATTGAATCATGCAAAAATACTTAAAAAAAACAAACACATAAATAAAATACTAAATAAAATAAATAAATAAATACCAAAAAAATAGAAATGGCTCAGTTGGGCGACTTGGTGCGGCTTGACTTCAGACACAAATAGCAGCTCAGAAATGCGGCTCGAGAAATCAACTTAGCTTGGCTCGGCTATAGAGTTTGGTTGGGACAAGAGTCAGCAAAGTGGGTTGTGCTTGGGTTAGGTTGGCTCGAATAAAAACATGTGGATCCTGGAGGTTTTTTAATGCCAAAACGATGTCGTTTTGAGGGAGTATAAATAAAAAGAATCTAGCCTTTCTTTTTTAGATTTCTTTTTCCCCCTCTTTTTTCTTCCCTTTTTCTTTCATTCTCTCTCTAAACCCTCAAGAACACCGGTTAATCTTTCATCAAAATTTGAAATTGTCATCGAAATCTGGGTAAGTTTGCCAAAATATGGCTGAAAGTTCATCAAATTTTGAAACTTTGCCAGAATCTTGAAAAGTCACCGAAAAATTCAATCAACATAAAAAAATTCACTGAAAAATTCAATCGGTGTCAAAAAATTCATCAAAAAACTAAAACTTTTTCAAAAAAATTTCCAAAAAAATCATTTTTTTAACACCAAAAAAAATTTTCTAACGAATTCCTAATTGCTTTTACATGTGGCTTTGTGTGTTTTTTTTCCCTATTTCTGTGTGTTATTTCTCTATTGCTGTCTCTATATTTCTATGTTTCCCTCTATGTTTTTTTTTCTGTGTTTTTTTTTTGTCTTTTTCTCTTATCAGTGTGTCCATTTATAAAATGTAGTTAAAAGAGTTTCTGATTAACTCTAAGTTTAGCATCAATAAGAATTCTGTATTATCATAAAAAAATATCATTTATCCCTTACAAATTCAATCCACCCCCAACTCTACCAACATCCTTGCACAGCCAAATTTCTGTTTTTTGCTCTATTTTTCTTTTATCATCACTATTATTATCTGAGCACCTAACATAAAAATTATAGATAAATCATATAAAAATAAAAAAAAATCAAAGATAAACAAACAAATGAATGAATAATCAGCATAAGATAAAACAAAAAATATATATAATATGTAAAATAAAAATGGACAAATAAAACCAAAAAAATGTAGAATAAAATAAAATAATATAAAAAAATAAAAATGAAAATGGACAATAGGGCTTAATAATCTAGCCCTGTTGAACCAAGCCCAATGGGTTTAGGCTCGAACCAATTAGGGTATTTACAGTGGCTCCTCTTTGCCCATTTCTTGTGCAACAAGAATTGCACAAGAAATGTGCAAAGACATGGACACCCAATCAAGACTTAACTTGACACTTCCACTAATTTTTTTTTTTTTTTGCATAATCAAACACTCAAACTTCCTAAATGACACAAAACTCCCCTAAGTAAAGACTCATAAATTTTGGAAAAGTAAACAAGGCTCCTCTAATCAGAGGCTCAACAACTTTGAAAAATAAACAAGGCCCCTATAATTAGAGGCTTATCAACTTTGAAAAATAAATAAGGCTTTTCTAATTAGAGGCTCAACAACTTTGAAAAATAAAGAAGGCTTTTCTAAACAGAGGCTCAATGACTTTGAAAAATAAATAAAGCTCCTCTAATTAGAGGCTCAACAACTTTGAAAAATAAATATGACTCCTCTAAATAGAGGCTCAATGACTTTGAAAAATAAATAAGGCTTCTTTAAACAGAGGCTCAATGACTTTAAAAAAATAAATAAAGCTCCTCTAATCATGTCTAGAGGAGTCATAGATCATATTTGATGAAATTTGTCATAGAAACTCAAAGATTCATAATTTTAGTTCGAAATTCAAAGATTCACGATTCAAAGATTCACACAAATTTTCATATTCACAAAAGCTTTTTAGCTTCACAAGAATTCACAAAAATTTGATTCTCAAAATTTTAGTTTCACAAAAATTTGATTTGTAAAATTTCAAATATGCAAGATTTCAAGATTCGTATTTGTAAATTGTAAGACTAGCATCCAACATTCTAAAGAATCAAATTCTGAAGATTCACATTCAAATTCTGGTGATTCACATCCCAAAGTTAAAAACTTCAGGGATTCACTTCCCAAATGTTAAAGATTTTGATTCAAAAAAATTTCTCACTTAAAAACTTCCGGATTTCATCCAAAATTTCAAAACTCCTCATTTGAGTTCAAAGATTCACATTCAATAAATCTTAGAGTTTCACATCTAAGTTCAAAGGTTCTCATTAAAAAATTTAGAGATTAGCATCGAAGAGTTTAAAGCTTCTCATTCGAGTTCAAAGATTCACATATGATAAATCTTAGAGTTTCACATCTAAATTTAAAGGTTTATATTTGATAAATCTGATATTCACATCCAAAAAGTTCAAAGCTTTTTGAAGATTCACATTAAAAAAATTTTAAGGTTTCACATCTCAAAGATTCTTATTTAAAACTCAAAGATTATCATTGGATAACATCAAAGATTTCATTTGAAACTTAAAGATTCTCATTTGAGGATTCAAAGATTATCATTGAGGATTCAAATATTCTTATTTGAAAATTCAAAGATTCTCTTTTGAGGATTCAACATTTTATCTTAAAAGACTTCAAAATATTCAAAATTTCTTTTCTAGATGACTTTCAAACTTTTACCAAAGTTAAAACTTTGTAAGTAATGAATGTCATGATCAATGATGCAAATGCTTTCTTAATGATGCATATGCAACAATCTAGATTCTCACAATGCCATATTCTCAATCATGATTCAAATGTTTACTGCATAATGCAAAAGCATAGCCAAACCAAAGTTTCAAATATTATCCAAACAACAATGCAAATGTAATGCATTTAATGCGAATGTTCATGTCATGAAATTCTAATTAATTGTGGTAATATGGTTCTCAAGACTCCACTATCTCTCATCTTTCTTTTTTATCTTCTCAGCACTAACTATTTAGAACAAGTTTCGTCAATTGATATTTGACTGCAATTCACAGGCTTTTCAGCACTAGCAATATCAAAACAAATTTCGTCCATTGATCCATACTATTTTCACCATAATTCACAAACCTATCAGCACTAGCCATTTTAGAATAAATTTTATCTTTTGATCCACATTATTTTCATCATTTGATTACAACTAACAGGTTATGTCGATCAATTCATCACCGTATATCCTTTTAAATCATCTTTTCAAATTTTTGCCATCTTTTCATTTTTTTACCCCCTATCATCTTGGATTTCTTTTCAAAAGAATACAAGAATCTTTCATGAACATTACCATTCATTCATTATCATTTCAAATCATGACAAATATAATGCAATCATACATTTTCTCAATTCATTCTAGGGATGTAAGAATAAAAAAGCACAAGGTGAATTGGGAGAAAGGTAATAAATGAGGAGTGAGTCTGGTACAAAACAAATGGACAAAGGAACAAATTCAAAGAATATCACTAAAGATGGCATTGAATGGTGTAACAATGTTCAAACAATGAACACTTAGACAATTCTTAATACTAATCTAGAATTTTTTTTGAAAACTCATTCTATTGACTTTCAAAGTCATTTTGAGCTCATTAAACTTTGACCTAACTTTGAGATATTTTCAAATGCCTTGATCTTCTATATATTTGAACTATCATCCAACTCTTAGCTTAGATGCTTTTCTACTCAAATCACCCTTTCAGGTTTTCAATTTGAGTTTTTCTTTTCTTCTTTTTTATTTTTCATTTTTTTCATTTTTTTTAGTTTTTTTTCTTTTTTCCTTTTCCATTTATTATTGATATCTCTCACATACGATAACATGATTCCATGGTTCCACCATAAGCATGCTTTAGCCTAACATATAATCATTTAATTTGAGCATTTATATTTGATCCAAATGGACTTTTAAAGGTTATAATGTAGACTATGGTGAGAAGTCATGAAAGAAATAGATAAAATAGGCTTAAAACACATATTTAAAGGGTTTAAAATCGAAGGATCATATCCCATCATGTGATATAATTTGGTATTTTGCCCCATTTTACATTATTTCACTATTTTTTTCTTTTTTCATTCACCTTATTCCTCACAAAAAGATTCTCATTACATTGCCCCAACTCATTTGTAGCATTTAATTTTTCTTTTCCTTTTTTTTTTCTTTTGTTTTACTTTTTTTTTCTTTTTTTCTTCTTTCTATCTTTGAGACCTTTTATGATCTTTTGCCTTTTTTTTTTTTAAAATTACCCTCCAGTGTAGGTGGTGATCCTTGGTTAGGGTTCTTTAGAAAAAAAATCATAATAAGCCCAAAAGGGTACCAATGAATGATTTTTCGAATGGTAAAAGAAAAACGACCATTTTTCATCTCAAATGTGAATGCTTTCCTTGAACATAACTTATTGAACAAAAACAAGCTCATGGTTCTTTATAAAAATTACACATATTTAAAACATATTAATTTCATATCTACTCACAGCTGGCTTTTTTTGCTCAAATAGTCTCATTAGATTGAAGTTTATCAATGTGAATGAGTTTTCAAAATTAAATCCTAAAATTATTGTTATCATTGTCTAAACATTCATCATTTAGAATTTGAGAATGAGAATAAAAAGATATGACAAATAGCAAAGCATGGAATAGTGGCCTGGATGAAAGAGAAAATGAAATGCATCAACTTATCTTTTATTAAAATGATAACAAATAAAATTTTATTGCATGAAATAATTCCTAACATTACTTTGAAAGAAATCTTAAAATGACAAGCAACTTATAACTAGCCTTAACATCCTTATCAAAATTATGCCCTTGTACAATCAAGTGAAGGATTTTTATTGACATCTTACCCCCTTGATTCATTGAAGTTCACTAAGCCTTTTCGGATCAAACTTTACACTTTGTGTTTAAAAGCATGGCAAGTTTTAATAGAATTACCCACGTTCCCATTATGATAATCACACGTTGCATTAGCATCGTATTACTTTGGATAGGGGGCTTCAATGGTTCTAAAATAATTGAAGATACCAAGTTGTTCTTGACCAATTTTAGGAATAACTCAGTGTAAGTCATGGGGATAGGGTCAATAAGTGCTTTTTTTTTGTTTTCCCAAGATCTCCTTAAACCACTTGCTTGGTTGTTAGGTTTTGAAGCTGATGCGGGTACTTAAAATGCTTATTGGTAGGTTGGTGGGTAAGTTGGTTGCGGATATAGTTGGTAAAAAGCTTGCGTAATACCATTAACTATGGGATAATAAACAGGATAAACTTGTGGTAAATATGGAGCATACCTTCTGTATTGTTGCCTATCAAAGTTTACAGCATAGGCTTCAGTTTTTTTTTTTTTTTGGCAACCTTCTTTTCTTAGTGGTTTCTCATTCCTGAAGCTTGGTTGTTAGATTTTGAAGCTGATGCGGGTACTTAAAAGGCTTATTGGTAGGTTGGTGGGTAAGTTGGTTACGGATATGGTTGGTAAAAAGCTTGCGTAATACCATTAATTGTGGGATAGTAAACAGGATAAACTGGCGGTAGATATGGAGCATACCTTCTATATTGTTACCTATCAAAGTTTATAGCTTGGGCTTCAGCTTTTTTTTTTTTAGGTAACCTTCTTTTCTTGGTGGTTTTTCCTTCTTGAAGCTTACCACTTTTAATGGTATTTTCAATGATTTTCCTTGAAATTACCATATTAGCGAAGTTTTTCATTGCATTCTCTATCATAATAGAGTGATTTTAAAGTGTTGACGAATAACACTGTAGTTTCTTTCTTGGTTAAAGGAGGCTACACTTGAGTAGCTATGTCCCTTCACCTTTGGGCATATTCCTTGAATGATATAGTCACTTTCTTTTTCATATTTTGCAAAGATAGGCAATCAGGGGCTAAGTTTATAATATACTGATATTAACTGATAAAGTCGCGGGCCATATCACTCTAGAGCTGAATGCGAATCCTATCTAGCTAGACATACCATATGGCAATAAAGCCAATAAAGCTATCTTAGAATACATGCATTAACAGCTTCTCATTATTAGCATGAGCAATTATTTTTTAATAGTACATAGTAATGTGAGTCTTCAGATACTTTGTACCATCATATTTTTCAAACTCTGAAACCTTAAACTTTGGAAGAATAATGATATATAGGACTAAATAGAGCCTGACAGCATCTACAAAATCATAAATATCAATTCCTTCTATGGCTTGCAACTTTTCCTCTGATAAGTTCATCTTTTGTTCAACTTTTAAGGTTTTTAAAGTCTCTTTCTCCTTAAACCTCAATTAATCTTTCTCTTTCGGATCATCCAAGTTGGAGATTAGTATTAGTTCTACTACCTTCTCAATAAAGATAGGATTTGCATAACTCTAATACTGTTTTAGATTTAAAGTTGATGGTATTCTAAGGTACATGTACCTTACAAGATAGGTGAACTGTCATGGTGGTGGATCTTGAGTGGACTGGGCTTGATGAGGCCCAAAACTAAGAGGGTATCGAGGATCAGTCACCTTTTGTGATGGATGATCGTGCTGGCTAATGTTTTTCTCTATCTTTTTCCCTTTATTTAACTTGTTTAAGGCACTTAGGATTTTACTCAACTTGCCTTCAAGCTTTTGTTGAGCTTTCTCTATCCTCTCAAGACGATTAGAATTTTCTTATTCCATTTGTCTAGCTTGAGCTCTTGCGTTGTATTGGTGAGTTGATTATGTAGGGTTCTTATTTAGTGGAGATATCATTGAACCTTAAATACCACAATTATGTTAAAAAATGATATGCTTTGTGTGTAATGCATGTAACATACCCATGGATGTAAGTATGAGATCTGATTTATCAATAACTACTATGTAGTAAATATTCCCTTTATACACATGATGCAAATGACAATGTTAAATATGATAATGAAAATGATGCATGAAATTAAATGCAAGCACTAACTAGACTGATGTAATGCACAAAGTCAAACAAACAAAACGGTTAGCAAGTTAATATATCACACAAATTATTCCTTCTTGTGTCCTAACTTTAGGGTTATATTTATCAATAGGTAAGAAGGGCTCTATCTTAGGGCTGGCCTCTTAAGTGTAGATTAGATGCTGGGTTAAATGATTTTGACCACTAAAAGTTCCTAAACTATTCCTTACATCATTGTCCATCACAGACTAGTAAAGCATTCTAATCTTTACCTATCATAAGCTACCAATAGAAATGATTTAATTTGAATGAAAGTATTTCTCTAGCCATTACAGAGATTATCATCTCACGAAAGCATAGATACTTTACTCCCTCCTAAGAGAGACGAAGCCCGGATATAGAGCTCATGTAATGTAAATGCATGTGACAACATATATGAAGGAACATAAAATTTTCAACTCCATAAATAAAAGAGAAAAAACCAAAATAAAAATGTTAGTAAACAGATAACATAAATCATTACAATTTAAAACTATTAGAACAAAGGATAGGATAAGTTTTAAAATTATGGCTCGACTCTTTAGAATTCTCAGCGGAGTTGCCAAATTATCATAACATATAGATCGATAAATCTATAGCTAGACTTAACAAATAGAGTTACTACCAATCTTTTTTTAACTAAGTGTAATTGGTCACCTAATGAATTTATCCTTTTAAGGAGCTCCTAAGCTTGACTAAGGGTCCCTAAAAGAATAAGTTCGGGTCTACTAACCAGAATAAGATTTGAGAGTTTGGATACATATGAGAAAGGTTATAGCACCCTCAAATGCTCATCTGAATGATGGTACCATATTTTTTAAATTTATCTTAAGGTTTTGATTCTAATGATTTTAAGTTTTAATGTTTAAATATAGGAAAAGGCTCCGTCATTGGAAAAAAGGTTTAGTTTTTTTTTTTATTTTAGTTTTTATTATTGAAAATATATCTAATTATTCCACAATTTGGGCCAAATTAGAAATATTTTCTTTTTTTATTTTCTTTTTTTTAATTTCTAATTTGTTTATTTTTTTTTTTAATTTCTAAATTCTCCACTATTTGGGCCTATTTAGAAATTCTTTTTATTTCTCTTTTTTTTGGAAAGAAAATAATATGACAATTATTTTTCTTGGAATTTCATTTAAATTCTTCCACCATTTGGGACAAATTTAAACAAATTTCTCACCTAAAGATTTCTTAGGAATTTACCATTTGAAATTCCTAAGATTCTCATCGTTGGATAATTGTTAAATATTTTTAACCAAAATCTTTATTTGGAAAAGAATACAATTACTTTTATTGAAATTTCATCTAAATTATTCCACCATTTGGGACAAGTTTAGAAAAAATTTTCACCTAGAGATTTCTTAAAAATTTACCATTTGAAATTTCTAAGAATCTCATCCTTAGATAATTTGTATTTAATTCCAAAATTTTATTTAAATTATTTTAATCTTTTTATTTTTTCTCTTTTTTTTGTTTGAAAATAAATATTAATTATTTTTATTGAAATTTTATCTAAATTATTCCACCATTTGGGACAAATTTAGACAAAATTTCTCACCTACGAATTTTATAGAAATTTACTATTTGAAATTTTTAAAAATTTCATCATTAGATAATTAATACTTATCAAAAAATATTTTATTTTTTTCCAAGTTTAATCATGCAAAAATACTAAAAAAAATAAACACATAAATAAAATACTTAATAAAATAAATAAAAAACCTAAAAAATAGAAACGGTTCAGCATGGCTCGACTTCAAACAAAAATAGTGGCTCAAAATGTGGCTTAAGAAATTGACTCGGCTCGGCTATAGGGTTTGGTTGGGACATGGGTCAGCAAAGTGGGTTGTGCTCGGGTTGAGTTGGCCTAAATAAAAACACGCAGATCTTGTAGATTTCTTAACGCCAAAACGACATCATTTTGATGGGGTATAAATAGCAAGAATCTAGTCTTTCTTCTTAAGATTTTTTCTTCTCCCTCTTTCTCTTCTTTCCCTTTCTCTTCCTTTCTTTCTAAACCCCTAAGAACACCGATTGAATCCTTTAGCGGATTATGGAATTATTGTTAAAATCTGGGTAGGTTCATGGAAATCTGACCAAAAGTTCATCGATTTTTAAAAAATGGATGCCAAAAACTAGAAACTTCCTTGAAATCTAGAAAAGTCACTAAAAAGTCACCAAAAAAATTCAACTGTTGCCGAAAAGTTCACCAAAAAATTCAACTGATGTAAAAAAATTCACTGAAAAACTAACAATTTTTTAGAAAAAATTCAAAAAAATCTTCCTTTTTAAACCCAAAAAAAATTTCAACAAATTCCTGACTGCTTTTATGTGTGCCTTTGTGTGTTTTTTTCTCTCTGTTTTTATGTGTTATTTCTCTGTTGCTATCTCTATATTTTTGTGTTTCTCTCTATGTTTTTTCTCTGTATTTTGTTCTCTTTATCTTTTTCTTTGATCAGTGTGTCCATTTATAAAGTGTAGTCAAAAGAGTTTCTAATTAACTATAAGTCCAATGTCAACAGGAATTTTATATTATCATAAAAAAAAAATCATTCATCCCTTATAAATTCAATCCATCCCCAACTCTACCAACATCCTTGCACAGCCAAATTTCTGTTTTTTCCTTTATTTTTCTTTTATCATCACTATTATTATCTGAACACCTAACAAAAAAATTATAGATAAATCATATAAAAAACAAAAAAAAAATCAACGATAAACAAATAAATGAATGACTAATCATCATAAGATAAAACCAAAAAAAATAAAATAATATAAAATAAAAATAGATAAATAAAACCAAAAAATGTAGAATAAAATAAAATAATATAAAAAATAAAAATAAAAATAGACAATTGGGCTTGATAATCTAGCCCTATTGAGCCAGGCCCAGTGGGCTTAGGCCCGGACTAATTAGGGTGTCTACAATGTTCATTGTTTTGCTCATTGACTTCAATTAGCATTGGTTGTAGCATCTAGAGAAGTGGTTGAAATGCATCAATTTTTTAAAAAACTTGGTTGATATTGTTAATGTGGTTTGTGCTTCTTTCAAATGTCATGATGAATTACAAAAAGCTCAAGCAACTGAAATTGCTCATTTAATTTCTATTATTGAATTGGAAATTGAAATTGGTATAAATCAATTGGGTATTTCACAGCATGTAAATGATACTCAATGGAGTTCTCATTTGAATTCAATTATCAGTTTAATAAAAATGTTTTGTGCAACATGCACTATTTTTGAAAATATAAAAAATATTGCACCTAATCATTCTCAATAAGGAGATGCTCATGTTGCATATAATAGGTTGAGATCATTTGAATTTGTTTTTGTGTTACACTTGATGAAGGAAATTATGGGCATTACTAATATCTCGTTCTCAAGACATATTGAATGCCATAAATCTTGTGTTGACAACCAAAGAATTGATTCAAAGGTTCAAAGAAAGTGGATGTGATGAATTATTGAATAATGTGATGTCATATTGTAAGACTTGTAAGCTAGATACTCCAAATATGAATGCTTCATACATGGTAGGTCGTGGTCATAACAAGAAAAAACATGTTATACTGGATTATCATTATCGAGTAGATATATTGTTGCTGTAATAGATACTCAGTTGCAAGAATTGAACCATAGATATAATTACCATGTTATTGAGTTACTTACTTTTATTGTATCTTTAGATCCCAGAAAGTCTTTTAAAATATTTGATGTTGAAAAAATTGGCAGCCTTGTTAACAAATTTTATCCAAAAGATTTCACTCACCAAGAGAAAGAATGATATCCATATAAGTTGAGACATTATGAAGTTGATATGTGTCAACATTCTGATATGAGAAAAATATCAACACTTTTTGAACTTTGTAAAAGATTAGTTGAAAGTGGAAAGTAAAAAATATATCAACTTGTTGATAGATTGATTCATCTTATAGTGATTCTTCTAGTTTCAACTACATCTATAGAACGTGTTTTTTCAACTATGAATATTGTAAAAACTCAACTCCGAAGTAAGATAGAGGATGATTTTTTGAGAAATTCTTTGGTTGTCTACATTAAGAAAAAAAATTGCAAAAAAAGTTGATATTGATGTAATAATAGATGATTTTAGTATGTTAAAAAAAATGAAGAGTGCAATTTAAATAATATTTTATTTATCTAGCCTTTTCATGTTTAATAATATAATTTTTTTAATTTTATTTTAAAAATTTAAATTTAAAATTATTTATTATTCTAGCCCCCTTCATCCTAATGCTGGCTTCACCTTTAATGGTATCGACAAGATTTGAAGTCCTGTGGGCTTTCAGATTGTAATATCAAAAGTATTTGTAGCAATCCTTAATTTATGCAATTATAATTTAATTTACAACAACGTAGTGATTGAAAACATAGTTACTTTGCAGCCAAAAAAAAACCAAATTTGTAGTTTTACAAAAAAAAAAAATCTTAAAAACTGTTATATTGTTAATCTAGTTTGTTACTTGTGTAATACACAGTTTATTTTTATTTTTATTTATTTAAATGTATTTAAATATATAAATTAATATTGTTTAATTCTTTAAATGTTCAATATATATGAAAAATTACAAATAATATAATTAAGATATCAAAATATAATAAATTAAAATTTTTAATTACAAATTAAAAAATTCAAAACATATAATAATATATTTAAAATAAAATTTATTTTTAACAACTTAAAAATAATTAAATTGATCTTCTACTTAAATTTAAAAATTTTGAATAATTAAATAATTTTAAAATATATATTTTTAATAAATATCATAAAAGTAAAAAATATCTTGTATGTCATTATAAAAAAAATTAAAAAAAATTTTTTTACGTATAAGAAAAAACCATTCACGTAAATAAATTTTATTATATTTTTAATATAATATTATATATGATTTTGATTCCTTGCAGTGAATACTGGTTGAAAGGTGCTCTATCATTGTCACAATTATATTAAAAAAATTCACAATTATTGTTAACAAAATTCACAAAGTTGTGACATCAGTAACCATCGATACGTGCAACGTTAGCATGCTGCATGATGTTGAAAATTTGTAGCTTTCAAATAGTACAACGCAATTATTTGGCTTTGAAGGAATATATAATAATTACAGAGTAATATTCAAAGAGTTTTGCACTTTGTTATTTGGCTTAATGATAAAATGTATGTATCTTTGCTCCAATAATCAAGTTCCAATACCTTCCTCCAAACAATGGTATCTTAACAAAAAAAAAAATCAAAACTCTCGAATAGATGAAAATACACATTATCTCAATAATAATTATCAAGTTTATCAAAAAATTAAAGGAATAAAATATGCAAACTAACTATACATGCATGTTAATTCACCATGAATGTAGCATCTAATTAGCAATTAGTTAGTTTATTCTTGCGTAAAAAAAAAAAAAACAGTAACTATTAAATCATGTTTAGAATTTAAATCGTTAAATTTGTAATTTAATTCATATGATTTATATAATTACTTTCAAGATATAACACATAGCATATTAGAAATTCAAATTTTAACATTTATAATATTTTTTGCTCTCTCCAAATTGTAGCCTTTTTTATATATAAAAAAAAAATCAAATCACAAATATATATATAGATATTTATGATTTTTATATTTATAGCTAAATTGTATTTAAAAACATTTATGCTTATGATAATACTATGAAGTTTCTAACAAGCAATAATTCATTTTCTACCATAATACAATAATCAGATAATATTAAAGAATCTATAACATACAATTAAAAAATTCCAAAAGATTAGAGATAAACACGTCTCATATAATAAAATGATCACTTTATCTTATAAACCATGCGTATTTTTTTGGATGCCAATTGTTTTATGGACTGGATTAATAATTAAACTATTTTTTATTGATTTTGATGGAAAGCAAATGGACTGAAATTTTATTTGGTCTACGATCTTATATAAATATATAAAAAAAAAGTTTTTGGTTAAAAAAATTGTTCAATTTGAATGACTTATATAATTAACATGTAAACAATCTTAAAAAATAATTGTGTCCTACATTTAAATTTTTTATTTAATTTGATTTTTTTTCTCAGCCAAATAATTGATTTTATTCATAATAATAACGGCAATACAATAGGCCTTGGTACCAGCAGAAAGCTTCCCATGACAACCACACCGCCGATCTTGTTTATTCAACAAATACCCTATATCCATTATAGTTAGGTCTGAAATAGCTCGGAAGATTCAATACCCATCTTAGCAAGGGACTCTGCACAATGATTAGCCTTCTTACAATGTAGACAAAATCTACCTCGGTAATGATTTCAACACACCTATCTATCTCGACAAAAACCTTCCATAGGTTCCAAGGTCTCAGATTTTGTTGCACACGTAGCTATTAGTAACCATTGGGTCTGATTCCACAACTAAACGCATTTTTTCAACCATGGGGAGGAGAAAATCTGAAGTACAGTCTTAATGGCCATAATTTAAGTTGTACTAGAGTCCTGCTCTCCAAGTGGGCCAATATTTCCAGCCGAATCACGTAAGGTCCCACCACAACCTGCCGAAGCTAGTTTCCTGTTAGCATGGCCATCCACATTAAACTTCAACACATTTTCATTTGGGCATAGCCACTTGACATCCTCTCTGTTGTTACTTGTTAACAGCCCTTTAAATATCTGTAAAAACTCATGGATTTGACCCGGAAAAGGGATCTCAGTTTGATTAAAAACAAAATTGCCACTCCATTCCAATTTTTCCTTATAAATCGACTCATTTTTGGCGAGCAATAGACCCCAGAATAGAGCACCACAAACCGTTAACTACCTTTTCTTAGCTAACCCACTCACTGTAATTCCTTCACAATGGAGCAACATGTGCTCCACAATATTCAGCATTACCCAATCCCAGCCCCATCAGTGAAAAACAGAACACCACACAATCCAAGCACTATGGCAGGAATCCAAGATACGAGGGCAATCCTACTAGACCTGATTATCAGAGAGATGTGCACTATCTTTACTCTTCAAATTCACTACATTTATCATATTTTCCGTTTGAACATCGGGCCGATATCACTGTAACACCCCTCTGCCATGCTTCTACTCAATTAACCTCTTCCATTTTTATTTGATTAGATTGGAGATTCCCAGGCTGCTCAAACTTTTGATTTACATACTGCGGCCCATCTCATCTTAAAAATCCTTTTCTTTTTCCCCTTCCCATAAGAAAAGCCCTTCTCATCTTTCTCCAGTAATCCTTCCCGAAAGCCAATAGACATTCTGCTGACATAAAAAATCAGTCAATCCTGCTTTTTTTTTTTTTGACCCACTTTTTTCCATGTAACGATAAATCTATCATCTCCCCGAACAAATTAATTCATTAAAATTTCCAATCCCAACCCCCTCCATGAACAATCACTCCTTTCCTCCGAGTGCCTTGCAGTTTTGAAGTCTCTTACAATACACTGATTTCCTCCCATACCCACCTTTATCTCCAGCAATTCCCGCAATAAACTCTTCTTTCTTACGAGATCCGACCCATCCTAGACCCGGTCTTTCAACACTAACCATTCCATCTCTTTAAATTTCTTGATGACAACATCTTCATCCCCTATTAGAAAGATTCCCAATTGTTTACCTACGTTCCAAATAGCCTCCGCTTCCTTGAGTATCTCTTCCACTTCCACCTCTTTTGATAGCACTCTGTTTCGGTTTGAGAAATTCCCGTCTGAGATTGATGCATTCACTATACGATCTTCTTCAGTCTATCGTTTAGAACCAATCGTCCCCATTCTACTCTTCTTGACCAGTTTTTTCTCTTTCGTATTAACTCTTCCAAGAAACTTTTCCTCAATTTCTTCATAAAACTTCCATTTCTTAGCCCTAGACTAGGTTTCGATGCCCCTCTTTGCCTCCCGAATGTCTTCTGTTTCTTTCACACAAGAAGAACCTTAAGTAAAATGAGGCCCATTCATATCTGTTACGTATTGGCCGAAGCCCATTCCTCCAATACTTTTAAATATTATATATGTGCATAAATATATATATATATATATATGTGTACCTATATACACATGCATTTACATATATAAAATTTTTAAATTCTGAAAAGTTTCTCTTTAAAAACAATCTATTCATATTACTTTATTGAAATAAAATTCAAATAAAAAATTAAAATAATCATATTCAAAGATTTATTTTTAAATCATTAAATAATGAAATATGAAAATGCAAAATGAAAAAGGATCTACTTAAACATATATAAAACTAAATTAGTTCTACACCTTCTTATATCATTTTATATGATTTATGTTTGATAATCCGACCAATAAATTTTTTGCAATATTCAAATAAAACATTTTGCCAAATTTCAAGTAAATTTAAAATATATAACTATTTGTGTGATAATAATAAAATATTAATCATTAGTATATATTGAAACGATATTATTCTCAATCAAAATGACAAGAATATTGAATTGATTTGAAATATTATGTGAATGATAGGTACAAATATAATGTTAAATCATATATTGTTGGTGGTAGAAAATTATGAAAGTTTGAAAAGTTGATTTATATATATTTTTTCTCTTTTTAAATATTTATTTTTAAATCATTAATTATTAAAATGTGAAAAAATAAAAAAATAAATATTTTAACCTTTCATATTTTACTTTTTACTTCAAATAAATATTGATTTAATAACTTAATATGCAATATATATATGTACATCAATAATGAGCATATCTATTGTTTGGAATCTAATTATATATATATATATATATGTGTATGAAAATTCTTCATATTTTACTTTTTTATGTTAATTTATTAACAAATAATTAATACTTCCAAATATTGAAATTAATATGATGACTTTTCATGCAATGATTTTTTATTTAAACTAATTTACACTCAAAAAAGATAAAAACATTTAATATTTGTATTTATTTTGTGGAAACCTATCATTACATAAAAATAAATGGAGAATAAATTGTTTTTAATATATCAAATCAACTAAATAGTAAACATTCTTTTATCTCTTGTTTATGTTTGTACTCTTTAAAATATATGATATCACTAAAAGCTTATGTTTTAAGGGATCGGTGTTAAAAAAAAAAAAATTAAAGGAATCATTTTCATGTGTTGTCTGACAAAAAGTTATTTTGAGAAGGAAATCTAAATAAACAAATACATTTAGATAACCACAAGCTTTATTAATTTGACATTAAACCCATAATACTAATTCTTTGGGTTAATATTATAAGTGGTCCATGAATTATAGTGAAATATTCAATATGGTATTTGAATTTTTAAATTCTCTAATTAGGTAATTGAACTATGAATTTGTTAACTAATGTAGTACTTACCCTTAATGTGGCTAGCTCTAAATGATGATATTTGATGCACAAACAACCTTTCAAGTACAATATTAGTTAAAAAAATGATAGTTCAATACCACGTTAGGAAATTTTAAAGTTCAAGCATCACATGGAACATTTCACTATAGTTCATAGAACATTTTTTAACATTTTTCTTTTTTTTTCCTTGTGCATGTTCCAAAAAGTAGAAACTCATATGAAATTATTGTAATGAATTATCTTTTAAAACTCATACATGCTAATTAGCATGGTTTCAATAGTGGGATAAGATGGATTAATTTTCATTAAATTCTTAATATTTTATCAAGTACATACATATCTTTTCATAATTTTGGTAGCCGTTAAATTAAAGATCTTAATGAAGGTGACGATGATGATATGTGCATGTAGCCATTAAGATTAAGAGAAGGGTAAGTTTACATATCTTTAGCTTACATAGATTTTTACTTTTTTTTTATATATATGTGTTATTTTCAAAAGTAAGAATTTGAAATGAAAATGATAATTTCATTATTATATATAAACTATCATTTAAAACTAATATTTTAACCAATAGATATGAAACGAAAATGACAATTATGTTACTATAAACTATCATATTAAATGTAAACCTATTTAAGAGTCAGGCTATCTGTCCAAGCTTGAAGGCCCATCCAAGTTTTGAAGGGGTTTAGACAAAAAATTAAAGCCCGTTAAATGAGATTAAACATAATTTTTAGGCTTGTTTAAATTTTGGGCTAAGCCTTAGACAAAAGATTTAAAGCTTGACCCAGCCCAAATTCACACATACATAAATTTTTTATTTATATATGTATATGTGAATTATATATAAATTAATTTGTATATATATAAAAATTAGTAATAAAAATATATACATTTTATTAAACTTAATTTTTATTTTTATATAATTTTTAATTTTAATTTTTATATATAAATTTTTAATTTTTAATTTTTGTATATATGTTAATTGAATATAATCACATTAAACCTATGTTAGCGTTGAATTGATTAAAAGTTTCGAATTGCCAAAACAAACATTTGCCTAACTTGAATCAAACTCTCCTAAAATTGAACATTTTTCTAACGTTCTATCTTGTCAAAATTCATTTAGGAGCCAAAACAAAACAAATTCTCAAAACAAAATGGATTAAGGCATGTTTTGGATAAAAGGGATCAATCCCCTAAGGGAAAGGATCGATCCCTTCCCTTACTTGATCGATCCCCTAGCCAAAGGGATTGATATGTTTTTCTTCCAATAGCTAAACTCGTGAGAATTTATCAAGAACCAATCAATCCCCTCCCTGTAAGGATTAATTGGTTAGGGTTTAAACTTACCCGATCGATCATTCCCTTAAAAGGATCGATTTGTTTTTTATACATAATGCAGTCTTGGGTTAAAAATCCACAAAAGGGATCGATCCCCCTACATAGGGGATTGATCACCTTAGCAGGGGATCGATTCCTCCTTTAAAGGGATCAATTTGTTTTTTATATAGAATGCAATCCTGGTTTGAAAATTCACAAAAGGGATCGATCTCCCCATATAGGGGTTCGATCACCTAAGAATGGGATCGATCAAGTATGTTACCTAATCGATCGGGTAAGCTTTTTAAGGCACAAAATTGGGCTTTCACATAACTGACCCAAGCGATCCCTTATATGAGAAGATCAATCCCTTGATGCCCAAAAAATCCCAATGGCTATTTTTTGTCTGATATTTTACAAGTTTGAATCATTAAATGTAAAGCAACGACTATCTACTCTTTTTTATATACAAATGAAGGCTTTTACTACAAATCAACAGTATAAAATAGCTAAGAGAACATATTTCCTCCACCAACCATCTTGTTCAAGCATTCAAACAAGTTCAAAAGAGAGAAAAATGTAAAAAATCTTTCTTATATCAGTTTTTCTCTAAATTCTCTTGTCAATATTACTTTGTACTTAAAGCTAGCAAATACTTAATCTTAAAGAGGTTATTTAAGTTTGCATAACATTTCAAAAATTTTGTATTGTGAGATTGTGAGCTTAAGGGGAAGATAACCCTTAAGAGTTTGTGGCGTTATTGTGTAAAGCTTTGAGAAGCTAGGTTGCAACTTTTAACACATAGTGGATTGAACTTCTTGGCAAGTAAGGCTAAGGGAGAGGACGTAGGTGCCTAAAGAAAGGACCGAACCTTTATAACTCTTGGTGTCTAATTCTCTATCTCTATCTTTTTATTTTTAAGATTGTTAGTTTACTCTCATTTATTGTGTTCATTTGCTTAAATAAATTATTTTGCAAAATTTGTGCTTATTAAGCATTAATTTTTGAAAATTTTATTATCAATCAATTCAACCCCCTTTTTGATCTTTTTCAAGTCTTTGAGCTAACAATTGGTATTAAAGCTAGTATTCTTTTTTGTAGGTCTAACGACCCAAGAGTGATCATGAAAATGGCTCAAAAAATATGGTGATTAACGTGGAACAACCATCTTCAAGCTATAACAAATACAATAGGTAACAAGAAGTGCATCCCATGGTAAATGAAATAATTACTACATCTCCTAGAAGTGAAGGCCATTCAATTATAAGACCTCCTTTCTCTGTTGGTGATAACTACTCCAATTGGAAGACTAGGATGAGGTTGTTTATTCAAGCCAATGATTATAAAATTTGAAGGGTCATTATAAATGGTTCTCAAATTCTAATAAAGATGGTAGATGGTAGGGAGGTGATTAAGCAAGAGAGTGAATGAGATATCAATAATATGAAGATAGCTCAACTCAATGCCAAAGCAATACATACACTCTTTTGTGCATTGGAGCCTAATGAGTACAATCGATTTTTTTTGTGTAAAAATGCAAAAAACATTTAGGACAAGTTAGCTATCACTCATGAAGATACAAATCAAGTAAAAGAGATAAAAAAATTGGCATGCTCACTCATGATTGTGAGTTATTCAAGATAAAACCAAAGAAAACCATTAGTGAAATGTCAAACTACTTCACTGACATCATTAATAGTATAAAAGCTCTTAGAAAAACTTACTTAAATATAGAGATAGTGAAAAAAATTCTTAATAGTCTACCAAAGAGTTGAGAAGCTAAAGTAATAGCCATTGAGGAGTCCAAAGATCTTTACACACTTTCTTTGGATGAACTAATAGGTTTTATCCTTACTGATAAGATGAAGCTCAAAAGAGGATAAGAACCAATCAAGAGAGGTGGCATTGCTTTCAAATCAACCTTTAAAAAAGATGAAAAAAAATTTTGACAAGAAAAAGATGATGAAGATGAAGAGATGGCCATGTTTGCAAAATAATTCAAGAAGTTAATGAGGATGAACAAGTCTTCAAGTAGAAGAAAACCATAAAGGAAAATGATTAAAGAAGAATCAAGTAGAAGAAAAAATGAGCAAATTATTTGCTATGAATGTAATAAATCAGGTAATATTAAATCTGATTGTTCTTTATGAAAGAAACAAAACATGACAAAGCTAAAAAAAAAAGTAATAGTTGCAACATGGAGTGATAGTGACTTTTTCGAAGATGAATCAAATGAAGAAGAAGTAGCCAATCTATGTTTCATGGCTTTTGATGAGCCTAAGGTAACTTCTAATCCATATGATTTAAATTCATACACATTTGATGAATTACAAGATACTTATGATGAATTAGCCATATAATTTGAGAAAATGAACATGAAATATAGGAAAATGATCTCTAAGTTAAAACTAGAAAATGAACTCGTGACTAAAGCAAAGGATAACTTACAAAAGAAAATTAAGCTCCTAAAGTTGAATGTCAATAACTTGACTAAGAAAAATGAAAATTTGCATAACTTATTTTTTAGATTTTATATGGGACATCAAAAGCTCAATGACATGCTTGACACATAAAGAGCATTCTTTGATAAAGATAGATTAGGTTATAATGATGGCAACAAAAAGACTCATTTAAAGAATTTTCTTGTTAAGCCAAATGATTCATCTAGCATATGTGCATATTGTCATAAATTGGGTCATTCTATACAATATTATTTCTTGAAGAAAGTCACTTGTAGAGGTTAGCTCATTAGAAAAATATGGATTCCAAAAGGAGTTAGTACATCTCAAGATGAGATTACTAAAATGAAGTGGATTCCAAAAGGCACAAAAATTATTAGTACTAACACTCAAGGACCCAAGAAAGTTTAGGTACCTAAAACAAAAATTTAATTGTGTTTTTATAGGTGGATGAGCATTGCTACAAAGCAAATTCAAGCAAGAACAATCCATGATACCTAGATAGTGGATGCTCAAAACACATGATAGAAAATAAGACTCTTTTTAAGAACTTAAAAGCTAAAAGTAGAGGAGATGTTACATTTGGTGACCACTTTAAAGGCCAAATTGAAGGGATTGGCTCCATTGGTAACTATACTTCTACTACTATTGAAAATGTTTTACTTGTAAAAGGACTCAAGCATAACTTACTTAGTATTAGTCAATTATGTGACAAAGGACTTAGAGTTGTGTTTCAATGCTGTCAAGTAATTGATATCAAAACTAACAGACTTCTTTTTGTTGGACATCGTTAAAGAAATATTTCTGTAGTACATCTAAATGATCTTTCCTCTAAAAAAATTTATTTTATGGCTAAAAAGAAAATGAAATTTGGATTTGGCATAGAAGACTTGGACATGCAAGTATGCATGTAATTTTAAAACTTTTTCAAAATGATTTGGTTGTTGGTTTGCTAAAGTTGAAATATGAAAATGACAAGGTTTGTGATGCATGTGCTCAAAGAAAACATAGAAAAATCTCTTTCAAATTTAAGAATTGCATTTTAACTACTAAACCTTTTCAACTACTTCATATTGATCTTTTTGGTCATACTAGGATAATGAGTCTTGGTGGAAAACAATATGGGTTTGTTATTATTGATGACTTTACTAGATTCACATAGGTTCTATTTTTGCATTCAAAATGTGAAGCTTTGAAAAAATTCATCACTTTTAGCAAGTAAATACAAAATGAGAAAGGCTATTCAATTTCTAGTATATGAAATGCAATCCTGGGTTAAAAATCCACAAAAGTAATCAATCCCCCTACATAGAGAATCGATCACCTAAGCATGGGATCGATTCCTCCCTTAAAGAGATCGATCTATTTTTTATACAAAATGCAATACTGGTTTGAAAATCTATAAAAGGGATCAATCCCCCCACATAGTGGATCAATCACCTAAGAATGGGATCGATCAGGTATGTTACCTGATCAATTGGGTAAGCTTTTTAAGGCATGAAATTAGGTTTTCACATAACTCACCCAATCAATCCCCTATATGAGGGGATCGATCCCTTGATGCCCAAAAAGCCCCAATAACTATTTTTTTTTTTGATATTTTATAGGTTTGAAGCATTAAATATAAAGCAACGGCTTTTTACTCTTTTTTACATATAAATGAAGGCTTCTACTGTAAATCAACAGTATAAATTGCTAAGAAAACTTATTGCCTCTACCAACCAACTTGCTCAAGCATTCAAACCAGTTCAAAAGAGAGAAAAGTGTAAAAAATCCTTCTTGTATCAATTTTTCTCTAAATTCTCTTATCAATATTACTTTGTACTTTAAGCTAGCAAATACTCAACCTTAGAGAGGTTCTTTAAGTTTGCATAACACTTTAAAAATTTTATATTGTGAGATTGTAAGCTTAAGGGGAAGGATAACCTTTAAGAGTTTATGGTGTTGATTATGTAAAGCTTTAAGAAGCTAGGTTATAACTTTTAACACATAGTGGATTGAACTCTTTGGCGAGTGAGGCTAAGAGAGAGGATGTAAGTGCCTAAAGAAAGGACCGAACCTTTATAAATCTTGTGTCTAATTCTCTATCTCTATCTTTTATTTTTAAGATTGTTAGTTTACTCTCATTTATTGTGTTCATTTACTTAGATAAATTATTCTACAAAATTTGTGCTTATTAAGTATTGATTTTTGCAAATTTTACTATCAACCAATTTACCCACTTTTAGTTTCTTTCAAGTCTTTGAGCTAACAATTGATATCAAAGCTAGTATTCTTTTTTGTAGGTTTAACAAACTAAGAGTGATCATGAAAATGGCTCAAAAAAATATGGTGACCAATGTAGAGCAACCATCTTCAAGCTATAACAAATACAGTGGGTAACAAGAAGTGTGTCTCATGACAAATGAAATAGTTGCTACATCTCTTGGAAGTAAAGGCCATTCAATTGTAAGACCTTCTCTCTCTGTTGGTGACAACTACTCTGATTGGAAGACTAGGATAAGGTTGTTTAGTCAAGCTAATGATTATAAAGTTTGAAAGGTCATTGTAAATGGTCCTTAAATTCCAATAAAAATGGTGGATGGTAGGAAGATGATAAAGCAAGAGAGTGAATGGGATATCAATAATATGAAGATAGCTCAACTCAATGCCAATGCAATGCATTCACTCTTTTTGTGCATTAGAGCCTAATGAGTATAATAAAGTCTCTTTATGTGAAAATGCAAAAAAAATTTGGGATAAGTTAGCTATCACTCATGAAGACACAAATCAAGTAAAAGAGATAAAAATTGGCATTCTCACTCATAATTATGAGTTATTTAAGATGAAACCAGATGAAATCATTAGTGAAATGTCAAACCGCTTTACCAACATCAGTAATGATTTAAAAGCTCTTAGGAAGACTGACTTAAATATAGAGATGGTGAAAAGTCTACCAAAAAGCTGGGAAGCTAAAGTGACGGCCATTGAAAAGTCCAAAGATTTTCACATACTCTCTTTGGATGAACTAATGGGTTCTATCCTTACCTATTAAATAAAGCTCAAAAGGGGATAAGAACTAATCAAGAAAGTTGGCATTGTTTTCAAATTAACCTTTAAAGAAGATAAAGAAAATTTTGGACAAAAAGAGGATGATGAAGATGAAGAGATGGCCATGTTTGCAAAAAGATTCAAGAAGTTCATGAGGATGAACAAGTCTTCAAGTAGAAGAAGACCACAAAGGGAAATGATTAAAAAAAAATCAAGTAGAAGAAGACCACAAAGGGAAATGATTAAAAAAAAATCAAGTAGAAGAGAATGGGAGTAAATTATTTGCTATGAATGCAACAAATTAGGTCATATTAAATTTGATTGTCTTTTGTGGAAGAAGCAAAATATGACAAAGCCAAAAAAGAAAACAATGGTAACAACATGAAGTGATAGTGACTTCTCCGAAGATGAATCAAATGAAGAAAAAGTAGCCAATCTATGTTTCATGGCTCTTGATGAGCCCAAGGTAACTTCTAATCCATATGATTTAAATTCATACACATTTGATGAATTGTAAGATACTTATGATGAATTAACCATAGAATTTGAGAAATTGAACATGAAATATAGGAAAATGATCTTTAAGTTGAAACTAGAAAATGAACTCTTGACTAAAGCAAATGATGACTTAGAAAAGAAAATTGAGCTCTTCAAGTTGAATGTCAATGATTTGACTAAGAAAAATGAAAATTTGCATAACTCATTTTCTAGATTTTATATGGGACTTAAAAAGCTAAATAACATGCTTGAAACACAAAGAGTATTCTTTGATAAAGATAGATTAGGCTATAATGGTGGTAACAAAGAGACTCATTTAAAGAATTTTTTTGTTAAGCCAAATAATCCATCTAGCATATGTGCATATTATCATAAATTAGGTCATTATATACAATATTATTTCTTGAAGAAAGTCACTTATAGAGGTAAGCTCATTAGGAGAGTGTGGATTCCAAAAAGAGTTAGCACATCTCAATATGAGATTACTAAAATGAAGTGGATTTCAAAAGGTACAAAAATTGTTAGTACTAACACTCAAGGACACAAGAAAGTTTAGGTACCTAAAACAAAAGCTTAATTATGTTTTTATAGGTGGATGAGCATTGCTATAAAGCAAATTCGAGCAAAAACAATCCATGATGCCTTGATAGTGGATGCTCAAAACACATGACTGGAGACAAGACTCTTTTTAAGGACTTAAAAGCTAAAATTGGAGAAGATGTTACATTTAGTGACAACTCTAAAGGCCACATTGAAGGGATTGGCTCTATTGGTAACAATTCTTCTACTACTATTAAAAATATTTTACTTCTAAAAAGACTCAAGCATAACTTACTTAGTATTAGTCAATTATGTGATAAAGGACTTAGAGTTGTGTTTCAATGTTGTCAAGTAATTGATATCAAAACTAATAGACTTATTTTTGTTAGACATCATCAAAGAAATATTTATGTAGTGCATCTAAATGATCTTTCCTTTAAAATTATTTGTTTTATGGCTAAAAAAAAAATAAAAGTTGAATTTGGCATAGAAGACTTGGACATATAAGTATGCATGTAATTTTAAAACTTTTTCAAAATGATTTGGTTGTTGGTTTGTCAAAATTGAAATATGAAAATGACAAGGTTTGTGATGCATGTGCTCAAGAAAAATATAAAAAAATCTCTTTCAAACCTAAGAATTATATTTCAACTACTAGACCTTTTTAACTACTTCATATTGATATTTTTGGTCCTACTAGGATAATGAGTCTTAGTGAAAAACAATATGGGTTTGTTATTGTTAATGACTTTACTAGATTCACATGGGTTCTCTTTTTGCCTTCGAAGAATGAAGTTTTGAAAAAATTCATCACTTTTAGTGAGCAAATACAAAATGAGAAAGCTATTCAATTTTTAGTATACGAAATGCAATCCTGGGTTAAAAATCCACAAAAAGGATTGAACCCCCCATATAGGGAATCGATCTCCTAAGCTTGGGATCAATTCTTCCCTTAAAGGGATCGATCTACTTTTTATACAGAATGTAATCCTAGTTTGAAAATCCATAAAAGGGATTGATCCCCTTACATAGGAGATTGATCACCTAAGAATGAGATAGATTAGGTGTGTTACTCGATCGATCGGGTATGCTTTTTAAGACATAAAATTAAGCTTTCAGATAATTGACCCAATCAATCCCCTATATGAGAAGATCAATCCCCTTATGCCTAAAAAGCCCCAATGGTTATTTTTTGTTTGATATTTTATGGGTTTGAAGCATTAAATGTAAAGCAAAGGCTATCTACTCCTTTCTATATATAAATGAACACTTTTACTGTAAATCAATAGTTTGAATAGCTAAGAGAACTTATTACCTCCACTGACCATCTTGTTCAAGCATTCAAACAATTCAAAAGAAAGAAAAGTGCAAAAAATCCTTCATGTATCATTTTTTCTCTAAATTTTTTTGTCAATATTACTTTTTACTTCAAGCTAGCAAATACTGAACCTTAGAGAGGTTCTTTAAGTTTGCATAACATTTCAAAAATTTTGTATTGTGAGATTGTGAGCTTAAGGGGGATGATAACCCTTAAGAGTTTGTGGTGTTGATTATGTAAAGCTTTGAAAAGCTAGGTTGTAACTTTCAACACATAGTGGATTAAACTTTTTAGCAAGTGAGGCTAAGGAAGAAGACGTAAGTGCCTAAAGAAAGGACTGAACCTTTAAAAATCTTAGTGTCTAATTCTTTATCTCTATTTTTTATCCTTAAGATTGTTAGTTTACTCTCATTTATTATGTTCATTTGCTTAGATAAATTATTTTACAAAATTTATGCTTGTTAAGTATTGATTTTTAAAAATTTTATTATCAACCAATTCACCCTCTATTGGTTTCTTTGAAGTATTTGAACTAACAATTGGTATCAAAGCTGGTACTATTTTTGTAAGTTTAACAACCTAAGAATGATCATGAAAATAGCTCAAAAAAATATGATGAGCAATGTGGAACAACCATCCTTAACTTATAACAAATACAGTTGGCAACAAAAAGTGTGTCTCATGGCAAATGAAACAGTTGTTACATCTCTTGGAAGTGAAGGTCATTCAATTGTAAGACCTCCTCTCTCTGTTGGTGACAACTACTCCTATTGAAAGTATAGGATGAGGTTGTTTATTCAAGCTAATGATTATAAAGTTTGAAGGGTCATTGTAAATGGTCATCAAATTCCAATAAAGATGATGGATGGTAGGGAAGTGATCAAGCAAGAGAGTGAATGGGATATCAATGATATAAGATAGCTCAACTCAGTGCCAAAGTAATACATACACTTTTTTGTGCATAGGAGCCTAATAAGAACAATAGAGTTTCCTTGTGTGAACAAAAAAAATTTGGGACAAGTTAGCTATCACTCATGAAGATATAAATCAAGTGAAAGAGATAAAAATTGGCATGCTCACTCATGATTATGAGTTATTCAAGATGAAACCAGATGAAACCATTAGTGAAATGTCAAATCGCTTCATTGACATCATTAATGGTTTAAAAGCTCTTGGGAAAACTGACTCAAATGTGGAGATGGTGAAGAAAATTTTTAATATTCTACCAAAGAGCTAGGAAGCTAAAGTGATAGCCATTGAAAAGTTCAAAGATCCTTGCACACTCTCTTTGGATAAACTAGTGGTTTTTATCCTTATTATAAGATGAATCTCAAAAGGGGACAAGAGTTAATCAAGAAAGGTGGCATTACTTTCAAATTAACTTTTAAATAAGATAAAAAAGATTTTGGACAAGAAGAAGATGATGAAGATGATGAAGATGAAAATATGGCCATGTTTGCAAAAAGATTCAAGAAGTTCATGAGGATGAACAAGTCCTCAAGTAGAAAAAGATCACAAAAGGAAATGATTAAAGAAGAATCAAGTAGAAGAGAATGGGAGCAAATTATTTGCTATGAATGCAACAAATTGGGTCATATTAAATTTGATTGTCCTTTGTGGAAGAAGCAAAACATGATGAAGCCAAAAAAAAAAAAATAATGGTAGCAACATGGAGTGATAGTGACTTCTCCAAAGATGAATCAAATGAAGAGGAAGTAGCCAATCTATGTCTCATAGTTCTTGATGAGCCCAAGGTAACTTCTAATCCATATGATTTAAATTCATACACATTTCATGAATTGCAAGATACTTATGATGAATTAACCATAGAATTTGAGAAAATGAACATGAAATATAAGAAAATGATCTCTACATTGAAACTAGAAAATGAACTCTTAACTAAAGCAAAGGATAACTTGGAAAAAAATTGAGCTCTTAAAGTTGAATGTTAATGATATGACTAAGAAAAATGAAAATTTGCATAACTCATTTTCTAGATTTTATATAGGACATCAAAAGCTCAATGACATGCTTTAAACGCAAAGAGCATTCTTTGATAAAAATAGATTAGTCTATAATGGTGGCAACAAAAAGACTCATTTAAAGAATTTTCTTGTTAAGCCAAATGATTCATCTAACATATGTGCATATTGTTATAAATTGGGTCATTCTATATAATATTATTCATTGAAAAAAGTCACTTATAGAGGCAAGCTCATTAGGAGAGTGTGGATTCTAAAAGGAGTTAGCACATCTCAAAATGAGATTACTAAAATAAAGTGGATTCCAAAAGGCATAAAAATTGTTAGTATTAATACTCAATGACACAAGAAAGTTTGGGTACCCAAAACAAATGTTTAATTATGTTTTTATAGGTGGATGAGCATTGCTACAAAGCAAATTCAAGCAAGAACAATCCAAGTACCTTGATAGTGGATGCTTAAAACACATGACCAGAGACAGGTCTCTTTTTAAGGACTTAAAAGCTAAAAGTGGAGGAGATGTTACATTTGGAGACAACTCTAAAGGCTAAATTAAAGGGATTGGCTCCATTGGTAAAAATTCTTTTACTACTATTGAAAATGTTTTACTTGTAAAAGGACTCAAGCATAACTTCTTAGTATTAGTCAATTATGTGACAAAGGACTTAGAGTTGTGTTTGAATGCTATCAAGTAATTGATATCAAAACTAACAGACTTATTTTTGTTGGACATTGTCAAGAAAATATTTATGTAGTGCATCTAGATAGTTTTTCCTCTAAAAATATTTATTTTATGGCTAAAAAAAAATGAAAGTTGGATTTGGCATAAAAGACTTGGACATGCAAGTATGCATGTAATTTCAAAATTTTTTCAAAATGATTTGGTTGTTGGTTTGCCAAAATTGAAATATGAAAATGATAACGTTTGTAATGCATGTGCTTAAGAAAAACATAAAAACATCTTTTTCAAACCTAAGAATTGCATTTCAACTACTAGACCTTTTCAACTACTTCATATTGATCTTTTTGGTCCTACTAGGATAATGAGTCTTGGTGGAAAACAATATAGGTTTGTTATTGTTGATGACCTTACTAGATTCACATGGGTTCTCTTTTTGCATTCAAAGAATAAAGCTTTGAAAAAATTCATCACTTTTAGTAAGCAAATATAAAATGAGAAAGGCTATTCAATTTCTAGTATTATAAGTGATCATGAAAAAGAATTTTAAAATCTTGGCTTTAATGTCTTTTGCAGTGAAAATGGTATTAACCACAATTTTTTTACTCCTAGAACTCCTTAACAAAATGAGGT
The DNA here is from genome assembly GCF_047325235.1 of Durio zibethinus. NCBI lineage: Eukaryota > Viridiplantae > Streptophyta > Magnoliopsida > Malvales > Malvaceae > Durio > Durio zibethinus. Next base: position 17,888,766 of record NC_143176.1, read on the forward strand.
AGTAGAAAGGAGAAATAGAACTTTAGAAGAAATGGCTAGAACTATGCTTTGTGAAAATAATTTATCCAGATATTTTTGGGCAGAAGCCATAAATATCTCTTGTTATATTATAAATAGAGTTATGATTAGGCCAATTTTGAAGAAAACTCCCTATGAACTTTTAAAGGAAAAAAGCCTAACATAAGTTATTTTCGTCCTTTTGGTTGCAAATGTTTTGTTTTGAATAATGGAAAGATGATCTTGGAAATTTTGATAGAAAAAGTGTTAAAGGGATTTTCGTAGGATATTCTTTGAATTAAAAAGCCTATAGAGTCTTTAATAAAAGAACATTAGTTGTTAAAGAGTCTATACATGTTATCTTTGATAAATCTAATCCATTTTCAGGAAAAGTGCCTCTTGATGATGATGATGTAGGTATACTTTAAGAATATATCAATGATGCATCACATGACATTGAAGAGAACATTCAGAAAGAAGATGATGAGTTTATAGAAGAGCCACAACATATAGAAAAAAAAACCAAAATCACTATAGAAAAAGGAGATATGTCAAAGATAGTGAGATTATTAGTGATCCAACTCAAAGGGTAAGAAATAGATCTTCTTATAATGTGTGTAATTATGTTGTTTTTCTATCTCATAATGATCCCAAGAATATATATGAAATCTTAGGAGATGATCATTGGATATTGGCCATACAAGAGGAATTGAACCAATTTGAAAGAAGCCAAGTGTGGAATCTTATACCTAAGCCTAGTGATCACCCTACTATAGGCACCAAATGGGTTTTTAGGAATAAAATGGATGAGCATGGCAATATTGTTAGAAACAAAGCTAGGTTGGTAGCTCAAGGGTATAGTCAAGAATAAAGAATTGATTATGATGAAACCTATGCCCCGATTGCAAGGTTAGAAGCCATTAGAATGTTGCTTGCATTTACATGTTTCAAAATTTTCAAGCTTTTTCAAATGGATGTCAATAGTACATTTTCTAAATGGTTTTATAAATGAAGAGGTGTATGTAGAGCAACCTCCCAGTTTTGAAAATCTTAAATTTTTAAATCATGTTTATAAATTGACAAAAGCTTTAGATGGTTTAAAACAAGCTCCTAGAGCTTGGTATGAAAGATTATCAAAATTTTTAATTGAAAATGGTTTTAATAGAGGGAAGGTTGATACTACACTTTTTATTAAAACAAAAGCAAATGACATTCTCATAGTGCAAGTTTATGTTAATGATATCATATTTGATGCTACTAATGAAGCTTTTTATCAAGAATTTACTAAGACTATGCAAGGTGAATTTGAAATGAGCATGATAGGAAAACTTACATTCTTCTTGGGATTACAAGTAAAGCAAACAAAAGAAGGTACCTTCATCAATCAAGCCAAATACATCAAGGATTTACTCATAAAGTTTGGATTAGAAGAATCAAAGTCTTGCTTAACACCTATGAGAACTTCAATTAAACTTAACAAAGATGAATGAGATAAATGTGTTGACTCTAAATTATATAGGTCTATGATTGGTTCATTGCTATATCTTACTGTAAGTAGACCAAATATAATGTTTAGTATATGTTTATGTGCTAAATTTCAATCATCACCTAGAGAATCATATTTATCTGCTATCAAAAGAATTTTTAGATACCTTAAAGACACCCTTAATTTAAGACTATGGTGGCCAAAAAGTTCATCTTTTGCTTTACATGCATATTCTAATGCAGATTTTGGTGGTTACAAAATTGATAGAAAGAGCACTTTCGATACTTGTCAATTGTTTGAAAATATGCTCATATCATGGTTCTCCTAGAAACAAAATAGTGTTACTCAATCCACAACTGAAACCGAATACGTGACAGCTAATACTTGTTGTGCTTAAATGTTGTGGATTAAGCAATAATTGAAAGATTGTGGAATTACCATGGATCATATTATTATTAAATGTGATAATACTAATGCCATCAATCTCATCAAAAATCTAACTCAACATTCTAAAACCAAGCATATTGAAATTAGGCATCACTTTATTAGAGATCATGTTTAAAAATGTGATATTATGCTTGAATATATTGATACCTTGCATCAATTAGCTGATATTTTCACAAAACCTCTTGATAAGAATAGATTTTATACAATTAGAGGCAAACTTGGTATGATGAATGCTCCTTAAAATAAATTTCCTGATGGTATGATGAATGTTGCTACCTTGATTGATCAAATGTATGTTTATCTTAATATTTTTTTAATCTTGTGTATGATTGTATGATGCATATTTGAATGTTCATGTTACATGGTTTTTATTTAAAAAAAAATTGATACAATTAAAATCGATCAATCTCCATTAGATCGGATCGATTGGTTTTTCATCCAGTAGCCAAATTAAGGGAAAACATTAAGGAATCGATCGATCCCGCTTGGACCAAATCGATCAGCTTTCCATCTAGTAGCCAAACTGAGTGGAAAATGTAACGAACTAATCAATCCCCCTTATGGACCTAATCGATCAATCTGTAGCAAACTATACCCAATTGATCCCCTTTCATAATCGATTGATTGGGTCATGCAAAACTAGCACTATGCATACCATTTTGGTCTTTTAAAATCGAGTCCCCTCTCTTCCTTGATTGATCATTCCAACTCTTATATCTTTTCTTCTTCTTTCCCAAACACCTTCTTCTCAAATCTTAGGAATTCTTTTTCCATTTTCTCTCAATCTCTCTTAACCAAAATCTTTTGCAAATTGCTTCATTTTACAAAAGTCATCCTTAAAAATCTTCAAATCACATAAAAATTTCCACTCATTCTTTTCACTCTAGAAAATTGATCTCGTTTTTGAAACTACCACATTCACCTAATCTTCTTGCCTCTGTCAAACATATTCTACTACCTATCATCTACAATCACCAATTTCTTCATCAATTTCACATAAGCCTACATATTTTAATCCCATTGTTTTCATGGCTCCAAAGACCAAAAGAAATGTTAGAACAAGGAGGAATCCTCGAAAGGAAGCTTTTAGTTCATTAATGAGGCTTTCATTCAATCAAAATTTTGCCAATCCTGATGTTAAAGAGAGATATGAGACACATTTTGCTCATAAAAAAGTCAAGCATGGAAGGGTAATCTCTCTTGAATTCCTACAATCTATTGAGTTCCCTTATTTACATGCATTTGAGAGATTTAGGTGGATGAACTACTTGTGCATGGATGGAATTTTGTTTGAAAATCTAGTTAAGGTGTTTTATAGCAATGCTACTTGTATTGAAATTGAAAGGTCTGCACATAGATTTTTTCTTGATAGATTCAAAACCTATGTAATGGGCAAAGAAATTATAGTTAGCAAGCAATTGTTAGCTAAAGTATTTATGCTAGATGATGAGGGAGACACTAACACTAGGTGTGACATGTTAGAACTAGCTCAAGATATATTTAGAAATAACAATTTAAAAGTTACTCTAACTCAAGCCACTAGACTTTCAATGCATGATAGGTTGTTACATCTTGTTGTTACTTATGTATTGGCACCTTTTGGCATTCAATACTTAATTATTAGGAAACAAGATTACTGATGCATGTATAAAATTAAACATCAAGAAAAACCCAATTTGGTGTATTTAATTTTCAGTGATATGATAAAGGTAATGCAAAATAGAGACTACACTTTAGTTTATGGGTTTGCAATCAGTAATCTTTTGAAAAAATTGAACATTAATACTAGAGGAGATAAAGAGATTATATTTAATGATCCATTTAGCATTCTTGGTGCTCTTACTTTGCATAGTATAGGATATATTCAAAATGCAATAGGTTTATGGGTTAGAAAAACTAATATCAGGGTTGTGCAAAAAGAGGGGTAAGAGCATGAAATCTCATATATTCCTTATACACCTCAATGAGAACCTTCTATCCCACCATTTGATACCCAAAGAGCTTTAGAAATATTTATGCTTCAGATGAACAGTCTACATTCAGAGGTTTGGATTATAAATTCTTGATTAAAAAATATGAAAGTGACTCAAAATGAGCTAGTTTCCTAAGTTTGCCAAGTTAGAGCTGACATCGAACAAATTCAGTCTGCATAATAGCAAATGGGGTAGCACTGTCCTCATTCTTCTCATTCTCCACCTCTTGCTCAATGATCCATCCTAATGCTATTCCTCATATGTTTTCCCACATCTTTTTTTTATGTTGTAAATTTTTCCTTAAAAATACTTTGTATTATGGTTTGTTATCAAACTTTGGTATTTGATGTTTATATTAATGAAATCTATATTTCATTTTATTATGATATTTGCTATATCACTTTCAAATTTGGCTTGTGAAATTGGTATATTGCTTGATGATTGGTATATTGCTTAACATTGAGATTGGTGTGAACTTAAGTTGTCAAATTGAGTTGGTATGGCCTTGAATTGATTGCTTTCTTCTTTTGACTGACTTCATGCATTTTGCTATGAAAAAAAAGGGGAAAGGCAATGGTATGAAAAATTTCTATTTGATTGATGGTCTTGATGGTATTGATGATCTTGATAGTATGAAAATTTTTTATTTGATTGATAATCTTGATGGTATGAAAAATTTTTATTTAATTAATGATCTTGATGGTATGAAAAATTCCTACTTGATGATATTGACATTGTTTTTGTTTTTAGTTGTTTTAAAATCTTTTAAATTTCTTTATGCTTAAATTCAAAGAGAGCTTTTTTTTCAAATGAAAAAAATGCTTTAAAGCAATTTTTTCACTGGGTTTTGTCATATCAAAAAGAGGGAGATTGTTAGCCTTGAGTTGATTAAAAGTTTTGAATTGACAAAACAAAATTTGGCCTAACTTGAATCAAACTCTCCTAATCTTAAATGGAACATTTTTTCAGCCTTTTATTTTGCCAAAATTCATTTAAGAGCCAAAACAAAACAAATTCTTAAAACAAAATGGATTAAGGCATGTTTTGGATAGAAGGGATCGATCCCTTAAAGGAAAGATTGATCCCCTTCCTTACCTAATCGATCCCTTGGCCAAAGGGATCAATCTATTTTTCTTTCAGTAGCTAAACTCATAGGAATTTATCAAGAACCAATCGATCCCCTCCCTGTAGGGATCGATTGGTTGGGGTTTAAACTTACCCGATTGATCCCTCTTTTAAAAGGATCAATCTATTTTTTATACAAAATGCAATCCTGGGTTAAAAATCCATAAAAATGATCAATCCCCCCATATAGGGGATCGATCACCTAAGCATAGGATCAATCCATACCTTAAAATGATCGATCTATTTTTTAAACAGAATGTAATTCTAGTTTGAAAAATCCATAAAAGGGGTTGATCCCTCCATATAGGGGATCAATCACCAAGAATAGGATCAATTAGGTATGTTACCTGATAGATTGGGTAAGCTTTTTAAGGCACGAAATTAGGTTTTCATATAACTCACCCAATCGATCCTTTATATAGAGGGATCGATCCCTTGATGCCCAGAAAGCCCTAACAGCTATTTTTTGTCTAATATTTTGTAGTTTTGAAACATTAAATGTAAAGCAACAGCTATCTACTCCTTTTTACACATAAATGAAGGCTCTTATTACAAATCAACAGTATGAATAGCTAAGAGAACTTATTACCTCCATCAACCATCTTGTTCAAGCATTCAAACCAGTTTAAAAGAGAGAAAAGTATAGAAAATCCTTCTTGTATCAGTTTTTCTCTAAATTCTCCTATCAATATTGCTTTATACTTCAAGCTAGCAAACACTCAACTTTAGAAAGGTTCTTTAAGTTTGCAAAACACTTCAGAAATTTGTATTGTGAGATTGTGAGCTTAAGAGGGAGGATAACATTTAAGAGTTTATGGTGTTAATTGTGTAAAGTTTTGAGAAGCTAGGTTGTAACTTTCAATACATAGTGGATTAAACTTCTTAGCAAGTAAAGCTAAATGAGAGAACATAGGTGCCTAAAGAAATGATCGAACCTCTAAAAATCTTGGTGTCTAATTCTCTATCTCTATATCTTATTTTTAAGATTGTTAGTTTACTCTCATTTATTGTGTTCATTTGCTTAGATAAATTATTTTGTAGAAATTGTGCTTATTAAGTATTGATTTTTAAAAATTTTATTATCAACCAATTCACCCTCTCTTGGTTTATTTCAAGTTTTTTAGCTAACAACCTAATTTAATCATTTTTTTAATTTTTTATTGCATAAATTAAGTTTAACGGGTGAATTTGGGATTTATTTTTTTAATTTGGGTTAGGTTTGAAAAATTTTTGAGGTCTAAAATTTTGAGTCAGGATGGGCCTGAGTAAGCATATAAGCTATTAATACTAAGTATGAACCCAGCCCAGCCCATGAACACCTCTAATTAAATGAAGTAGATTTTAAAATTATTAATTTATTTATTATGTTATTTAATCTTCAATATTCATCACTTTTTTTTATTTTTTTTATAAAGTGAACATCGTGAAGTATGGAAGTTGACAAAAAATTTACAACTAAACTTATTAATAGATAAATAAAGTTACGCTTCATGTCTTTATACTTATGTTTCAATTTCAAGTATTGGATTTTTTCAACATTTATGAAAGCTTATTATTTTTTAGATTACAAATAGAGTGTAAACCATCTCCTGTCTTATAAAACTAACTCTTTCTACACACCTCAGACTTTTAAAATTTTTAAATGTTAAGGTGAACATTTTCGTAAGACTTGAATTAGTTATTTTAGGTTACATTATATTTGTTGATTATTATAATTATTATAAAATATACAATAAAGTGGTATCCATGTCAGAAATTTTTTCCTTATTTTAGATTACTAATAATTTAATTTATAACTATGAATTTACAAAGAATATAAGGTCATTGATAATATGAATAATATGAATAATTAGATATTCATAGTAATAAAAATATGAGAAAGTATTATAGTTTTCTTTTTTAGATCCTAAAATTAATGTATCCAAAACAATTAAATTAAATTGCATAGTAATTTCATGAATTTTTAAAAAATATGATTTGAGAATGATTAACAATTTTATTTTCCATTATTTTTTTAAAAATAATATTATAGATTTTATTTGACAAACAAATCAAACATGTGATTTTAGATTATGGAGCATATCATACTTAATAAGATATAAAATTTATGCAGTTCATTATATTCTTTTTTAATTTGATGCATAAAAACCTGAAAAACATAAAGAGAATTTCAACACAATTTCATCATTTTTCAAATTTGAATAAACTAATTTTAGTTAAAAAAATTGAGTGATTATTAATACATTTTAAAATCAAAATATATGTATTATTTTATTTGATAAGATAAAGATTTTTAAAAAATTAGTAAATTAAAAATGATAAAAAAAAACTCATTATTCAAAATCACCTAATTATCACTAGATAATCATGTATATAGTACAAATGTGTGATTCAAGAATTTCAAATGAAAAGTTTTAGTCAATATTTGGACTAGGGTAAGTGAAGGGAAAGTAAAGGAAAGGAAAAGAAATGAAAAAGCCTTTTTTTTTTATCTTACCTTTGTTTGGATTTCACATAAATTAAAATAAAGAAAAGGGAAGGATACTTAACAATCTTGCTTTCCTTCGCATTCTCTCATTTTTTAACTATCCCAAATTGAAGGAAAATGAAAAGGAAAAAAGAAAAAAAATTTAAAACCTGAAATAACTATTATACCATTATTGTTTTTTATATTCCAAATAAGTTTTTATTTATTTTATATTAAGTTTTTAAAAGATATTTGGGTTTTACAATTAAAAAAATATTATAAATTATTTTGCATTTTAGTTAAATATTTCATCAAAAAAGTTTAATTTGATATTATATGTTATTTTATAAAAGGAAGGTTGTAATTGAAAATTAATGTTATAATTAATCATTTTTTTCTTTTTTACTCTTTAAATAAACAATGGTTTTTATGATTCATTTCTTTTATTAATTTTAGCTATCCAAATAAGATTATATGTATCATTTCCTTTTAAACCTTTCCTTTCCTTTCTTTTCCTTTACTAATATTTATCCAGAAATAGCATTAGGTTTATTAAAATATCCTTTCAACTTTAGTGTTTATTCATTTCCATTAATGTTTCAACATTGTTATGTGAAAATTTTAGAAGTTTAATAAAACTCATTGTAATATTAATTAGTCAAATATTAGAGAATAATAAATTATTATAATTATTATTTCCTTAACTTTTACAAAATATGTTTTTTAATAGTGCACTACATAAACATACTAAAAGGAGAATATATTTTAATTATTATAACTTGTTGTTTAAATATAACTTATTTTGTAGAGTTCTTAATGCAAATAAAAAGAAATAATTTTTTATTGTTGCATTATTTGTTACCAATTTGAAACTGCTCAAAGATTTACTTTATTTTTTTAAATATAAATAATGTTAACTATAAATTATTAAGATCATTATCTTTATTATATACATTCAAGTATAATGTTATCTACAACATTATCTTTATGATATACATTCTAATATAATGTTATTTACAAACAACCTCTTATATTTCTTTTAGAAATGGTTTGGCAAAGTATAAGTTACGATTTTTTTCAAATGAAATTATAAAGTAATAATTAAGAAAATATATTAAACTAATATCTTTAACATATAGCACTACTCAATAACAAATGTAAATAATAAATTAATATATTCAAGAAGGCAAAAACTAAAAATTACAATTTATAAATGGTTTAACCAATGACAAATTGATGGCACCTCAAACATCACTAATATTTAATTATAACTTGATAACAAGAAGAGTTAATATGTAAAATGGCCTATCTACTGTATACCTTATACTAGTTTGAAACCTAAAGAAATAAAATTATTACTTTAGTATTAAAAACTTTCATACATCAAGCACTTTGGTACCTTACACTCTTACCGTTAGTGATTGACGTGTGGCATGAATATAGAAAAAAATAATGTGATTGTAATAAATGTTCAAAATGACATGAAAAATAGATAATTTGATGATGAATGGATATTTATGCCATGTGTTGTGATTTTATTTGGTATTAATGCCATGTAAGTAACTTTATTAAAGGTATTAGCCTAGAGTACTTAAGTGTTTGACAGAATGAAAGTACGAATATCAAAGTGAGAATTTTATTTCTTAAGTACCAAACTAACAAAAAGTATATAGTATAAAGGTTATTTTTATATATGATACAATTTTTAAAATAAAAATAAAAATTATGCTTTATAATTACTACAAATAAATGAAATTTTTTACCAAAAAGTGTGAAAATTGAAAATTTTAATTGTGATAAAATCTTCTTTTCTTACATGAAATCTAACAATAAACACAAAAAAGTACTCGAAATCTAACAATTTTGTTTACATAAAATTGATTAAAACTACTTGAAATCTAAAAATTAACAGCAAAAATAACCAAAAATAAAATAACAACTACATTGTGAAAAATAAGAAGGGCTAACTAACATAATATCAAACAACATCTTCAGCATAGAACTTGTAAAATAATATGTGAGCAAAACTATACTTTTTTATTTTCAATTAAATTAATGGATATATTTACTTATCTAATGTAATTCATATGAAAATTTATTGAATATAAAAACTTAAAAAATTAATATAAAATAATATAATATGAATTTTATAAAATAATACAATTAAACTATACTTTTCACAAATTCATTCATAGAAAAGAAACATGTTATTAATAACTTTTTTTAAAAAAAGCAATAAATAAGAGATTAGGCAATAAAAATTATACCTTTAACTTAAAGAATAAAAAAATCTTAAAAGATAAAAATAAATAAGATTAAAAAGTTAAAACGGATTATATATATTTTATAAGAGACCAAAGACATAAATTAAAAAAATGATCAAAATGATATTTACTTGCAATTATAATAATAAAGTTATTTTTTAAAAAAAATCATTGTTCTTACAATATTACCAATATAAAAAATATTAAAAAAAGAATACCTTAAATCTTGAAGGCATAACATCACACAATTTACAAACTCATCACCAACAATTTGACAATGAGACAAATCAGTGCGAACAACAACACCAATAATATTTAATGAAAATTTTTTAATTAAATTTTTTTTAAAAAAGTACAAAAACTCAAAATCCATAACAAATTATCAAAAAAATAAATGTCTTAAGCACTTAGTTGAACACTTATCAAAACAATCATAAGCTATGAACAAAAAACATAGAATCAAATATTTACACTTCATCAAGCATGTCTTTGGTATTAGTAAGAAAATGAATCATATTTTTAGCAGTTAGCTGATAATCATCTTTTTTTTTTCTTTTTACAATAGAAAATTTTTTTATGTAACATAATCTTCATCGTGAATTCTATTTTTCAATCAATATGCATTAAAACTCTAAAAAATATCATGAATATAAATTTTCTACGAAGTACAAATATATATATATATATATAAAATAAACCAAAAAATGAAAATAAAAATATAACAAAAATAAATTTATTTGTATACCTTTTTGTCAACCGACATTATTTCTATGCTAACATTTTATTTAGTTATATAATTATAAATATTCTCACAATCAACAAAAACAAATTTTGAACATTCTTATCTCTTTCAAAAATCAATTTAGAAATTGTGACAAATTATAATGGCTAAAAGGCAAACTTGAAATAAAAAAATACGATCATGACAAAAAAATAAAAACAATATAAATACAAAAACTAAAAAGTAAACCAATCATCTAAAAAATTGAAATGTCAAATAAAAAAAATCATAAATTATGATTAAAAGATAAAAAAAATTATAAAATACAAACACAATAAAAAAGGACCTCATTATTAGGAATAGAAAATGTAAAACAAATATGAAATACACTTATATAACTATCTCCTCCTTAAAAAAGGAAGTTGGAAAACCATAATCACGTCCTTAAAAATAGAAGTTAGAAAACCATTAGTCATAAAAATAAATAAATAAAAATCAGAACATAAACATTAGAAAACCAAAGGTTTTAATAAATTTTAATGAATAATGGTTTTAAAGAACATAAATAGAAGAAAATCAAAAGTCCAGATTCCATATAAATATTAGGCAACCAAAAGTTTATTCTGTTTTATGTAATAAAATTAGGATTCGGGAGATATAAGTTTAGAATTTATGTGTAAAAGACTTGACATTTATTGCAAAATATTTGAGTTTTATATATTTATATGATTCTACAATTAAGATTTTAAATTAAATTATATTAAATATCAATATTTTCTTTCCATATTTGCCAAAAGGCTTTAATATAAATTTAAACTGTCTACAATAATACTTGATTTTATGTCAAAATAAATTATGTGATGAGATTATTCATTGCAATCTATTAATATTCCCTTCCATAAGTAATTCTCCTTTTAATTGATGGTCAACTTTTCATATTTAAGCTTCAAAATTTTAAACATTTTTATAATTACTTTGCTGACCAACCAAAATTATAAATTGGAAGTTGATTTGGAGAGCAATGAAGCTTTTAGGTTTGAGTTTGTATCGAAATTTTTTTACAATCCAGTTTTTGTCAATGTATTCATTAACATATTCAAATGATTTTATGATTGTGTCTTTGCATTTATATTTTGTTTTGTATAGTGCAGTATTTTATTTGCTTTTTTTTTTTTTATCCATATATAACGTTTTAGAGGCTTTTAGCAATTCAATTTATCTCTTACTTCTTATATTATGAAATACAATATGAGCTTCATATAAAAATCTATAGCAATTTGATTTTGCATATAAGTGGTCTTAACTAAAGTATATAGAGAGTTGATATTAAGAAATTATAGACTATTGTATAAGTCCAAACAACTAATTATTTGTCTTAGTTAGAAGTTCAGTGATTCTTGATAGTTAAATTTGATTCTTTATATGCTTCACATAAAAATCACTCTGCTCATAAGATTTTGAAATGTATTGAGGAAAATATCAAAATAAGATTCAACAATTATAGAAGAATTACCTAAGATGCTGTTAGTTTGGCCTTTTTTTTCAAACTTAAGGCATCATTCAAAAAATATTTGATTGATTTTTTTCTTTAATAGTTTTTGTGTTACAAATGAAATGTTATATTTCATTTTAATTTGATTGTAGTTTTTTTTTTTTTTTTTTGAGCTCTAGTTGATTTGAAACATTGTTTTTTGATTTGGCATGTTTGTCCTAATAATTTGGATAAATAATTAATCAATTTTTTGTGTTATTGTAGTTGTTTATTAAATTTCATATAAGATTTCTTTTCATTTTATTTGATAATAAGTTTATTTTTTAAACGAGTATGTTTGGAGATGATGTGAATAAGTTCTAAATATGTTATATTTTTCTTCTATTCTTTATTACAAAATCAAAATACAAACATATTTTTGTTTAATTATTTATTACAAAAAATAAAAAACAATCAATATTATAACAAATTAAAAAGTACTTTTATTAAGATATTTTAAGCATAATGTTATTGTATTTTATCAATTTGTTAATAGTATTTTTAAATCTATAATCATTGCTTTTAATTAATTTTCTCAAATTTTAATTAAGTTTTATTTTAGATAACTACGATTTTATGTTATGCAATTATATCGTAATATTATTGTGATAATTTTTTTAGGATTAGAAAATGTAACTAGAGATGCAAGTGAAATATAAGAATATGGATTACACTGGATTCACACTGTTTTTTGGATTTCTTCAACTCAAATCAGTACATGTAATTTTACAACCCAAAATATATAATTAAAACTCTTTATCATTATTTTTTTTTTAATTTTGATAATTTCATAGTTGTTATAATTTTTATATTTTTGCCCATATACCTGTACAAAAATCTACTACCAAATGCAAATTGGTGTCAAAACATTCATTTTGGACTGAATTAATTGCATTAATTTCCTTTTAAACATCTATTTACCTTACATTTTTTAATTATTTATTTGTTTTTAAAATATTAAATGTATAGTTGAAATTAATTTATTCTAAAATCATAGTAATTTACTAGAAATATCACTCTATCTTTTTAAATATTAACTCCTTTCCAAACCAAATTTAAAATTTTGATATAATTCAACAAAAAAAAAAATTCCACTTCCCAATTATATATCATTAAACGTTATGATTCAATTTCATCACTTTGTCCATCATTTAGATTATAAAATGTTGGATTTTTTAATTGACTCAAAATATATTTTTCATAACATTTACAATTTTTACCGGATTAATCAAAAGTTTTTATTACCATTTTGCTTTTTGCATACTATTTTTCATTTTTTTTTTTCATTTCACATCAATTTATTACTTTTTTCCACTAAATAGTTATATAATATACTTTATTAGCTTAAATAAATTGACTTAACTTTCTACGTACATCTACCAATTTTTTTGCTTCTTTTCTAATACTATCTATATTTGAAATTTTGTAGAACATTTTAAAAAATTTTATTTTAATGCAATATTACATATGGATTTATGTATTTTAGATAAGTTATATATTTTAAAAAGAAAAAATAATTATGACAAGAATACTTATTTTATTTAAAGTAAAAAAATGTCAATTTATATGTATATTTTAAAATTTTTATTTTTATATAAAATTTATTAATAATATTATAGTTAAATTTTTTATATATAATTATTACTCATGCATTGCAATGATTTAAAACTAGTTAAAAATAACAATCCAATATGAGTATCATCCTATTAACTAGACAAATAAGTTCAAAATTAAGCCCGAACCAAGTAAAAAAAAAAAGAATATTGATAATTTTTGTTAAGCACTATTTATTTTATTTTCTTTAATAATTTTTTCTATTATTATTATGATCATTAATTCAATTATTTAAAGAAATTAAAATTGATAAAATATATTAAAATGTATAATAAATTAATTATTTATGAGACTTCGATTAAAAATATTGTTTTTCTAAATAAATTCTTGTGTTAAAGAAAATTATTAGCTTCATAAAATTACTCCAAGACTCTTAAAATTCTTCAATATGAAGATTAATTGAATACAATGTTGGCATAGGAGTACAGATAAATCTACCTATATATCTAATATGTACTTAATATAAATATCAAAGGTTGCAAATATTTATATTTAAAAAAAAATTTCTTTCATGAGTCAACTAGTCAATACAATATTGCGAATATTCAAATGTATGTATGGTTCAATTTTTTTTAAAAAATGTTAGATTAAGTATGTAATTCTGAAATATTTAGTTATAATTATAAAATGAATAAAAAATGATAATTAAAAAGTAAAATTGAATTGTTTAAAATATATATTTATTTATAAAATATATTTTATTATTAAATTTAAATGTATTAAATAAAATAAATATTTATAAATATATAAGAAAATCCTACAAAAAATACAAAAAATAAAATTCTAGTACAATATTAAAAATATTCTCAAATCGGGTTTGAATCTCTTTTCTTTCAATTAAAAAAAGTCAGTACAGTTTTTCGTTAATTTAATTTTTCATAAAGGAATCAAAAGGGAATTTTGAATTTGAAATCACTGCAACTAAGGACTAGTCTAATCAAAGAATAAGGTAATTACACATTTACATATTACTTATTTATTTTATATGACTATCCAATTATCAATCCAAGCAAGAACTCAATTAGCTTAATTTCCTCCATTATTTTAGATTATTATTTTTTATATTTGATTCTTACTCGATACATATATGACAATCCCATTCGACTTGATTTGAAATGAATTATATAATTTTAATTTAATATAATATTATAAAATTATTATCTTTTGCTAACAATTGCATGATTTGTTGATAAAGTATTAAATTTTTAGTTTTTGTGATTAAAAATCAAATTTTGGTAGTTTAAAATACCAAAAATATAAAACTATTATTTTTAATATAAATTATATTTTAATTATATATAAATTTAATATTTTTATTTAATTAAGGTATTACATAATAACTTGATTAATATAATATATAAAATTAAATAAATAATAAATATATATATTCTTAAGAGGGTAGGATAGAACATCCCAAACCCACCTTTGACCTGATCTCACATTTCAAAAGGAAAAACTACCATGACTTCGATTCGATCTCAATTTTTAAAAGAAAAATCACCCCTATTAAATGGGGGTAGGCCAAACCAATAAGATACAAGTTGTTTTACCTTTCCTATCTTCTATGACCTATTTTCTTACAAAATTTATTTGATTAAAAAAATGACAAAAATTAAAAACAAAGGAAGGGCAAAAAAATCAAATAGGGTGCCATGTGCACCCTTTATTTGACTATTTATCTTTTCAAACATAATTAAGAAATATTAAAACATAACAAAAATAAAAAAAAATTGAATTAAAAAAAAAGTAAAATTTAAAAAATCAAGTTAAAAAAGAAAAAAAAGTCAAATTAGTATCACGTGGACACATTCCATTTAGAGATAGCAACAGGGTTAAGTTGAGTGAATTTAAGCTCACCCTAACACCAATATGATTTTTTAATAATTTTATCAAATTTTGACTTTGGCTCAACATCAAGTTTTTTATATATCCGACTCCCAGCCAACATATATATGTTATATATCTGACTCCAAGCCGACATATATATGTGTAACATGCCTCCCACCTGACTTGACTTAAAATTAAATTCAGTAGTTTTAATTTAATATAATGTTCATAAAAAAATATTTTCTATATAAATTACATCTTAATGATATATAAATTATAAATTTAGTATTTTTATTATATTAATATATTAAAATAAATTTATTAATATAATGTATATATAAATATAAAATTAAATAAATAATAAAATATATATTTTTATAAACTCGAGATAGAGCACACTAAACCAGCCTCTGACCTAATCACAATTTTCAAAAAGAAAAAACAACTTAACCTCTAAACCAATTTTGATTTAAAAAGAACACCTCTATTCAATTAAGATGAGTCAAAACTCATCTGATAAAATTTTACATTAATAACTTTATTAATATAATATATATTTAAATATACAATTAAATAAATAATAAAACATATATAATTTTACATAAACTCTGAGGTAGATTTGGGCAAAATACTTTAAATTTGCTTTCGGTCTAACTCTATTTCTTTTTTTTTAAAAGAACCTAACCTTTTTCAAATCGATCACGATTTAAAAACAATCGTTACTATCGAATCTGAGTGTATTAAAATCCATCGAATACGAAATGTTTTATTACTTTTATTTATTGATTCTTTTTGTTACAAAATTTATCTAATTAAAAAACACATAAAAAAGTAATAGAAAGGTGAAAAGAAAATAAAAAGTGAAATGGAGTATTACGAGAACACTTCCGTTGGCCCTTTTTTTTTCATAAAATTTATTTAATTTAAAAAATTAAAAAAAGGTAGAGCAACTTAAACTCGCCCGTGACCCAATCACAATTTAAGAGAGAACCACCTCGAGCTAATCACAATTTAAAAAAAATCCTTATTGCGTCGAAATAGGTCAAAAACTTGTTGAAAATAAATTATTTTGTCATCTTTAAATTGAGTCATTATTTTATAAAATTTAATTAGAAAAAGAAAAAAAATAGAAAT
The DNA here is from genome assembly GCF_047325235.1 of Durio zibethinus. NCBI lineage: Eukaryota > Viridiplantae > Streptophyta > Magnoliopsida > Malvales > Malvaceae > Durio > Durio zibethinus. Next base: position 17,905,352 of record NC_143176.1, read on the forward strand.
TAAAAAAAAGCCAAATTGGGTGTCGCATGGATGCCTTAATTTGATCCATTTTCTTATAAAATTTAATATATATTTTTTAAAAAATAAAATTGTACAAAAAAAACTTAAAATAACAAATACCAAAAAAAGATAAAATAAAAAAAAGAAAAAATAAATTCAAATATCACGTTGATAGTTTCATTGGTATCTTTTTATTACAAAGTTATTTAATTTAAAAATAAAAAAAATAAAAAAAGTTTTTTAACAAAAATGCAAAATGGATCCCATACAAAAATTTTTAATAAATAAAAAAATTTATTTATTGAATAAGGAAAAAAAGGATAATAGAAAAACTTAAAAAATAAGAGAAAAAATTAAAGAAAAAATGACAAAAAAAAGGGCTTTTGGGAGTGCCACCGGTCAACAAAAACGAGTAAAATGTTCACGTGAACAAAACTTTTTAGGTTTTCGTGTATGTTATAAATATAATATTGTATATGATTATCAATTTTTTTTATTTGTTACGAATGTGACATGGGTATGGATATTTCAATAATTTTATAATTTTTGTTAACATCATTTAGTATTTTAGGGTATGTTGTCCGATTCTAAAACTAATAGATTGGAGATGAATTAGTATCAAACTTCAAGGATGCAGATGAAATTTATCTTAGAATTAACATAAACTTTTCACAATTACAATTAGGCAATTTTTGATATTTTCTTAATATAATTTTAAAGTTTAGGATAAGTATGCACCCAAATATAAATAAATAAATTTATGTTATGTATTTCAAAGATTAAGTTTTCAAAATTATATACTCATAAAAATTTCAAATATTCTTGTAAAAAAAAAATTACAAATGTCTTTTCTCCAAACTTTCCATTCATTGTGGAAATGTGACGAGTGGATTAGCTCTTTGTGACTAATTGTAATATGCGTGAGCTGTTGTTTTAACTGTCTTATTTGTTCGATTAGAATTGAGCTCATATCCTTTTTTTCTAAGTCTTCTCTGAACCAATTACTCGATTTTTTGTCGATGAAATCCGTACATTAAATTTCGCAAAATTTTGAATATATGAAGCTATATATCCATGTGTCAACCTAATTTTTGCCTTTTATTTTGTTCTTTCATATGGCCAAATTCATTGGTTTTTGCATAAGAAAAAAGTGAAGAAAGAAAGGATTGAAAGATTCATGGGACAGAGAGTATCTGTTTTGAGGTTAATCTATTATATATCCATGATAAATATGAATTTCATTCATTTGTACTGCAAGGATAATAATAATGCATCCATTGATGGTGAATTATGCATTTTCTTTATGAATTATAAATAACTTTATGAAAGCATTCAGCACAGTGACTCAGGACAATTGATAGCAGATAAAACTGTTGAGAAGATAAACCACACTTAGAATTTATGGGAACACATTAAAGAGCCTACACATATATATTGAACACCACTTAAATCCAAAAGTTTAAGTTATTAAGTTTTTGGATTCATCATGCATATATAAGACATCTCATTTAGATTTCTTAATAACGTAAGATTTTTTACTCATATGTGAACCATATCCCAATAATCTCTCCTATTCACTTGTGAGTTTCGATCAAGTTCTACCTCAGTTCCCCCGAACGAGTAAGTCTTTATTAACACTTTTTTTAGGTCAGACAACCTCACATCTCTAATGCGCTTTTGGGTCACGACATAGCACTCAACTTGGGTGCTTAAGTTGTCTCAGTGCTACTTCAAGCTTACACTTCAAGTTGACTTGACACATCGTCCGCTTGAGTGTTTCGCTTTTACATATTATCATATACTCGCTGCATTTAAGTCGAATCTTTTAATATTAACGTTCGAACACATGGAGTTGATAGATGTGATCAACCTCTAATCTGCCAACAATCTGTCCCCAGCAACACTACTGGGACTTGAACCCGTGACTTCTCGAACTCATGACTTTTGGCACTGATACCACTTGTTAGAGAGATAAACCACACTTGGAGCCCATAGAAGCACATTAGAGAGCCTATACATACATGTTAAACATCACTTGAACCAAAAAACTTAAGCTATTAGGTTCTTAGGTCCTTCATGCATATATAGGACATCTCATTCAGATTTCTTAATGATATAAAAATTTTTACTTATATTTGAGCCATAGCCCAACAAAAAACCAGTTATTTCATTAAAACATTCGGTACATAGACACGTACATATAAACACACAAATATACATATATATATATATACATATATATATATATCTAGACACATAAGAAATGCCAGCATGGATGTATACACCTATACAGTCTCAATTTCTTTTTTCCTTTTTCGATATTCATAGGGAGTTTGGAGGATGAACTGAGAAGGTAGGCGTAGCTTGGAGTCGAACCAGGGTTATCTGCTTAAGTTCTTCACCATGTAAGGCCAAGAGGCACCAAATTAAACAATTCACTTATTTAACATAACTCGTTAAGCCTCTCTGGCTATTACTTATATATATATATTTATTTATTTATATGTGTATATATATATATATATATATATCAGGTGTCATTTTTTACTGATCTTGTATCAATTTTAGTTGGGAAGCCAGACAAGGGTCTCTCTGACTAGGAAATGGCAAATGGGGACAGTTCCTGGCTTAACTTTGAGAATCTGAAAAGCCAAGTGCTTGGGGTTCCAAGTTGATGTATCTTTGTGACAAACAGCCAACGCCCTAGCTCTTGTCCCATCTGCCCCAACTAATGGAACCGTATACACAGCTGTTTTATCAATGGAATGGCATAAAAACACAGCATATGCATACTTCATCTTGTGACAAACGATCTCTGATTCTCCCATCATTTTCACTCCCTGCCCAATAGTAAACTCTTGGTTTTGTGTTTCTTTTTCCAATTCATTTGACAGAAGCTGGATGTTTTTTCCTAGCTTGGAAACACCCAAATCGACAAACGATTCAAATGATGTAGCACAATAATTTTCTTCTCCTCCAAGGGCAGGTCTTTCACAATTCTCAATTGTTTCTTTGAGTAAGTTAGCTTCTGCTGATTTTGCTTCCAGTGAAAAATACTTCAAGATTTCCGGAACCTTTTGGGTTGAAAAGGGGATCGACTCTGCAACTGAACGTGGTAGGAATGTTGCTTTGCTTGCTTTTTTGGTTAGGTCCTTTAAAATCATCGTCCTACCAGGATGCAGCTCGCTCTCAAAAAAGTAGACATCTTTGTTGGTTGGGGCGTTTCCATCTGCAAATTCCTTGCTTGGATTTCCAAGTCCATAACCTATACGATAATTTGGACGGTCGTCTACTACTTTATCATTGTTCTTAACCATGTCACCCAACATGTTCTTGCTTCCTCAATTTGATTTCAAAAAGACTTCAATTTAGAATCCTAAGTGAAAAGAAATTCCAAGTACTTCAACTGTTAATTATAAATAAATTAGAAGAACCATTGAATAATTTAAAGGATTAAAGAAAAGAATTTGATTTAGATTTAAATCTCATAAACTAATATTTACCCAAACTTTAATAAAAATCAGAATTTGTTGAATTTAATGGATCATACCAGACCTATACAGGATTGAGCCGGGCATAAACAGGATATTAATAGGTTTTAAGCTTTCCAAATCCTACTTGGCCTGAAAGATAGGATTTATTTTGCTACCCAGGTTGGACCTTAAATGAAAATAAGTTGCTCATACCAGCCCACATTTCAATTTTTTTAAATAGAAAAATAAAAATAAATTGCATAATACTATTAATTATGAAAAAATTAATAATCAATAAAATTAAATTAAAAAAATGTGTCTTTCATGTATAATTAATTATCTGTTGATAAAGTACTGATATAATTAATTATTTATTAATAAAATTATAATTAAAATATTACATTAAAAATTTTTAAAATTCAAATATCACATTAAATATTTCACTATATTTTAAGGATCATTTATAAAACTAACTCTTTTGTAAATAAACATTAATGTTGGTCTGTGTCGTTGTCACCTTTGAATTCCTTGCTTGGATCTGAATATGCATAATTCCCAAAGCCGTCTGTTGGTTTCTTATCATCCTTAACCATGTCTGCCAACATGTTCTTGGTTCCTGAAGCTGATTGGGAAAATATCAGAACAATAATCCTAAACGAAAAGAAATTCCAAAATTTCAACAGTTAATTAGAAGAAGCATTGAATAATTTAAGGGAAAAAAACTTGATTAATTATATATAAAACTTTTGTATTTTAGATTTAAAACGCGTAAACTAATATTTACCCAAACTTTTATAGCAATCAGAATTTGTGAAACTTAATGGATTATATTAGATCCATACATGGATTGAACTGGGTCTAAACAGGATATTAATAAGTTTTAATCATCCCAAATCCTACTTGGCCTGAAATATAGGTTTTATTTTGCTACCAGGTTGGACCTAAATAAAAATAAGTTGCTCATACCAGCCCACATTTCAATTTTTTTAAATAAAAAAATAAATATAAATTGTGTAATAATATTAATTATGAAAAAATAAATAATCAATAAAATAAAATTAAAAAAAGTGTCTTTCATGTATAATTAATTATATGTTGATAGAGTGATGACATAATTAATTATTTGTTAATAAATTTACAATTCAAATATTACATTAAAATTTTTTAAAATTTAAATATTTCATTAAATATTTTATTATAGTTTGGAACCATTCATAAAATTAACTCTTCCAGAAATAAACATTAATGTTGGTTTGTGTCGTTGTCACCCTTGAATTCTTTCCTTGGATCCTCATATCCATAATTCCCAAAGCTGTCTACTGGTTTCTTATCATTCTTAACCGTGTCTGCCAACATGTTCTTGGTTCCTGAAGCTGATTGGGAAAATATGAGAACAATAATCCTAAACGAAAATAAATTCCAAAACTTAAACAGTTAATTAGAAGAAGCATAGAATAATTTAAGGGAAAAAAACTTGATTAATTATAGATAAAACTTTGCAGAGACATAGAGCATTAGAAGGCTTACCTGAATTTTATTTCTACACCATTATTGATCAAACTACAAAGAAAGCAAAAAAAAAGGGAAAAAAAAAAAAAAAAACCAACCAGTAGCTGGTAGTAGAAGATTGCGCAAGGCTTTTGGCATTGGAGTGTTTGGGAACACAGACCTCCAGTACATCTCCGCAGGTAGAGCAGCAAGGCTTACTGCAAATGCAAGCTGCCACAATGTTGAGAAACTGCCATTAGGTTATTTTATTATCCAAAGAAATAAGCAAACTATTGGGTAAAAATTGCAAACGTCGAAACAATCCATTTTAATTAATTATTATTTTTACTATTAAGGTTTTTTTGTTAATGTGGCAAAAAATTATTGGGCTTTATCCAATACATCTCATCTTTAGATCGGTCCAAATAAATTTATTTATAATAAATTTAACAAATTAATGAAAAATTAATTTTTCACAATTTCTTCAAAGATTCTAATCCAAATAACAAAAACAAAAAAACGTTTGAATATAAAATTCAATAAATGATATAACCACTCAAACTTAGCTTGGCAAATAAAATAAAATAAACAATTAATATCTATGAATAATAAAAAATTAAAAAAGCTGATCTGAATAATCAATTTGAATGTCTAAATTTTTATTTGGCTTGTTGCAAAATAGTTTGCTCTCAGTATTGATAAGAACTTGGTACTCACAATGATGGCTATAGCAAAAACGGGAAGGAAACGAAACTCCATTGAAGTTAGCTTATAAAAGGAAGAAAAAGGCAAATTGAAATTTAGAGTTGGGGATGGAATATTTAATTAAAGTGTGAAGCCAGCAGCTCTATATATACTTGTAAAAATGCGGCATGACGGCTTGTACTGAAAGAGAGTGAGACGAGGACATTGTCGAATACATGCACTTGCAAGCAGAGGTCACATGGATATAATTGATTTGATAAGAGAGAAACAAGATAGCCTTCAACTAAGATATTTTTAGAGGTAAAATGACAAGATACAATTTGCATTTCGGAGGACAGCTTCGATTGCTATCTAAAATTCCTCTTAGTGGAAGATTATCATACAGTGGCAGATTCAAATAGAGAAGTAAAGAGTTATCGACACCTCCAATGATTAGAAAACCAAAAAATTCAAAAGAAAAATTTTCTTGGATACTTTCAAAAGTTTTTTCTATACATTCATTAATAAAATTAAAAAATGTTGATAAACTTTTTATTTAACATTTTTTATTTAGATTATGAATAAACACCATAAAAAAATTCTCATCACTCATATATATATATATATATATATATAAATAAGAATGGAATTTTTAAATTAGAAAACCAAAAAATTCAAAAGAAAAATTTTCTTGGATACTTTCAAAATTTTTTTCTATACATTCATTAATAAAATTAAAAAATGTTGATAAATTTTTTATTTAATATTTTTTATTTAGATTATGAATAAACACCATAAAAAAATTCTCATCATTGCATAGATATATATATATATATAAATAAGAATGGAATTTTTAAATTTTATGAATAGATTTATAAATGCGAATATCATTAAATTATTATGTTCATTTAACTAAACATTTGTTATTCAATTTTTTTTATTTTTGCAGAATTTAAAAACTTTGATATCATAATTTTAATAATTTTAGATAATTATTTATCACATATACTAGATAGGAAAAAATGGGCATTCTCTCATTTTAACTCATCACTACTATTAATTAATAATTAGGATTTGGTCATAAATCCTAATTATTATGATGGTTGACATATATGATCAAGTTAAACCTATACTAAGTAAGTAAAGTACTTTGTATTCGGTAATAAATGTATGATTGGATTGATCAGTTCCACTTCCAAGGGGATTTTTCCCATTGAATATTGGAACTCCAACCACAAAAAGAAAACCACCCGTTAATTTTTGCAGGCTTTTTACTTTTGGAAATTGGTTTTCCAATAAATCAAAAACCCATTGACAGTACATCTCTTTTTTAAATGGTTAGAAATTAAAATTTTACAAGAGAATAATTCACTTGTATTAATGTAAATTTTATTTTTTATTTTTAATTTAAAATGATTAAAATTAAAAATATTATTTTAATAAAAATTAATCATCAATTTAATTTTAATTTAATAATAAAAATTAATACTTTCATTTATATAAATATCTTTTCTTATAATATTATTTTATAAAAGAGACGAAATCCATGAATAAAGGAAAGAGAATTATTGCAAATGTTAGAAATCACAATTTTGTAAAAATCTACTTCCTGAAAATAAATTTATAAATCATTTAAATTACATTTTAAATTTTTGTAATTCATCCACTTTTATAACAAAAGTCATAACTGTCGGCAATTTAGCTGTACGTCTTCGTCAGCCGGTAGTTGCACAGTATCACGTGTAAATTATACATGCCGAAGTTTCAAGATTCGATTTGTTCACCTTAGGAAAAGTTCGAGGAGTGGCGGCTGCATGCTTCAATCATTGATTGCAGTAATTTCGACATGCCTCACCGTATAATTTAGAGAAAACAATATGCATAAATATAAATACGCAATCTTTTGGGTAATCATATAGATTCAGATTGAATTATGCCGTTAATAGAAATTAATGATGCGAATAAAATGATTTATCTATAAGTAATTACTTATATATCAACAAAGGGTTCATCTATAACTCAAATACTGAATTGAAAAAGATAAAATTAGTATAACTTGCTTTTTCTTATTCTGAACAAACAACTTTGCGGGATGTAAGAAAATTTCATTCTAACTTTTTTTTTTCTCGACCAAAATAATTTATAGAATCTCATTGTAGTTGTACTAATTTAAATTGAAATAATTTACTCTGACACAAATTATTATTGTTAAAAGTAAACCATTAGAAGAGATTTGAAGTTATTTTTATTTTTATTTTTGTATTCAACGGTCAAAATTTCGACTTTAATCATTAAAATTAAAAGTTCCTCCAATAGAGCTCAATGGTGTTGACAAGATTTGAAGTTCTATGGGCTTTCAGATTGTAATATCAAAAGTATTCGTAGCAATCCTTAATTATGCAATTATAATTTAATTTACAACAACTTAGTAATTGAAAGCATAGTTACTTTGCAGCCAAAAAAAAAAAAAAAAAACCAAATTTGTAGTTTTACAAAAAAAAAAAATAGTTTGTTACCTGTGCAATGTACTATTTATTTTTATTTATTTAAATTCTTTAAATATATAAATTAATATTATTTAATTCTTTATATGTTTAATATATATATATATATTACAAATAATATAATTAAGTTATCAAAACATAATAAAATTAAATTTTTAATTAAAAATTTAAAAATTCAAAACATATATAATATATTTAAATTAAAATTTGTTGTAACATCTTTAAAATAATTGAATTGATCTTCTACTTAAATTTGAAAGTTTTAGACACTTAAATAATTTTGAAATATATATTTTTAATAAATATCTTATATGTCATTATAAAAAGAAAAATTTTAAAATTTTTTTTTATATAACAAAAAAAGAAACCATTGAATTTTCATATAAACAATCTTTATCAAGTTTCTATTATAATATTATATGTGATTTTGATTTTTTGCAATGAATAGTGATTGAAAGGTGCATTGCTAACAAAATTCACAAAGTTGTGACTTAAGTATTCATCGAGACGTCCAACCTTAGCATGCTGCATGATGTTGAATTGAAAGATGCATTGCTAACAAAATTCACAAAGTTGTGACTTAAGTACCCACCGAGACGTGCATCGTTAGCATACTGCATGATGTTGAAAATTTGTAGCTTTCAAATAGTGCAACGCAATTATTTGGCTTTGAAGGAATATATAATAATTACAGTTTGATATTCAAAACTTTTGCACTTTGGCATTTGGCTTAATGATAAAATGTCTGTATCTTTGCTTCAATAATCAAGTTCCAATCCCTTCCTCCAAACAATTGTATCTTAACCAAAAAAAAAAAAAAAAAGAAAAAAAAAACAAATCAAAACTCTCGAATATATGAAAATACACATTATCTCAATAATAATCTTCTCGTTTACCAAAAAATAAAAGGAATAAAAATGCAAGCTAACTATACATGCATGTTAATTCACTATGAATGTAGCATCTAATTAGCAATTGTTTTGTCTATTCTTGTGCAGAAAAAGTAACTATTAAATCATGTTTAGAATTTAAATCAATGAATATGTAGCTTAATTTAATTGATTTATAACATATCGGCAATTCAAATTTCAACTTTTATAATATTATTTTTTCCTATCTCCAAATTGCAACCTTTTTATATAAAAAAAATAAATGATTAATATATATTTATGATCTCTATATTTATAGCTAAATTGTATTTAAAAACATTTATGCTTATGATAATACTATGAATTGTTTCTAACAAGCAATAATACATTTTATACCATAATATACTGATGGGATAATATTAGAGAATCTATAACATCTATAACATACAATTAAAAGAATTTCAAAAAATTAGAGATGGACACATATCTCGTAAAATAAAATGGCCATTTTTTCTTATAAATCATGAGTATTTTATTGGATGCCAATTGTTTGATGTACTGGATTAATAATTGAATTATTTTTTATTGATTTTGATGGAAAATAAATAGACTGAGATTTTGCTTGGTGCACTTTAAAAATAAAAATCCAATCTCAATATCATCCTGTTAACTAGACAAACAAGTTCAAAATTAAGCCGAAACAAAGTAAAAAATAGAATATTGATAATTTTAATTGAGCTATATTTATTAAAGCATTTTTTTAATGTTCTTTAATAATTTTATTATTATTATTATGATAATTTATTCAATTATTTATAGAAATTAAAATTGATAAAAATATATTAAAATGTATAATAAATTAATTATTTGAAAATCCAAAGTTGAGAGTTGGAATAAAAATATAGCTTTTTTTTTAAATAAATTCGTGAGTTAAAGATAATTATTAGCTTCATAAAATTGTTCCAAGACTTTCAAAATTTTTCATTATGAGGATTATTTGAATACAATGTTGGCATAGGAGTATGGATAAATCTATCTATATATCTATATATTATATATTTAATCTAAATATCAAAGTTGCAAATATTTATAATTTTTTAAAAAATTTTCTTTTATAAGTCAATTAGTCAATACAATATTGCAAATATTGAAATGTATGCATATTTTAAATTTCAAAAGAAAAGAAAAAAATATGTTAGATGAAGTATGTAATTCTGAAATATTTAGTTATAATTATAAAATGAATAAAAATAATAATTAAAAAATAAAACTGAATTGTTACAAATATATATTTATTATAAAATATATTTTATTATTTAATTTACATATATTAAATAAAAAATAGCTATTCATAAATATATCAAAAAATCCAGCACTGAAATACAAAAAAGAAAAAGTACAATATTAAAAATATGCTCAAAGAATCGAGTTTGAATTTTGTTCTTTCAATTAAAAAAATCAGTATGGTTTTTCGTTAATTTAATTTTTAATAAAGGAATAAAAAAGGAAAACTTGAATTTAAAATCACTGTAATTAAGACTAGTCTAATCAAAGAATAAAATATTTACATATTTACATATTACTTATTTAATTTATATATAAGTTTCCAGTTATGAACAAGAACTCAAAGCTTAATTTCCTCTATGTTTTTTTTTTTTATATATATATAGCTTTTTCTCCATTATTATTCAGAAAAAAAAAAAAAAAAAAAAAAAAAAAAAACGAAAAAGTTTCTTTCAAGTGTTAACATCAGGAAATTTATGAATTGATTTGACATTTTGGGTAGAGTTTACCCACAAAAATATGTTCACTGTTTTTTTTTTTTTTTGTCTTTACCTTACTCGCCAACTTGGAAGCCTTATGGGCCTGTATAACTAAGATTTTTCCTCTGTTTTTTCGCTCTAAGCAGCAAATTTGATGTGAAAACTAAAAATAAATTCGTGCGTTGGCACAGCTTAATTTTTTTATTTAAAATAAATAATGTTTATTATAATTTTAATAAATTAATGGGTATAATTTTATTTATTATTTTTTAATAAAAACATTGATTTATAAAAATTTGTTAACTAATTTATATATAATATATGTATTTTATTATCATACTTTATTTAATACATCAAATCTAAATGTATTATTTCAAATATTTCTTCTAAAACATACTTAAAATAAATAAAATAAATAATTTAAAAAACAAAAAAAAGTGAAAACTTAAAAAGGCCCCAATAAAAAAAATAATAAATTTGGGATGCCATCTGATTCTTCCCGATTGATTTTTGCTTATTTTAATCTAACTCAATTCTTTAATAATTTAACATGATTTCGACTTAGTTCTAATATCGAATTATATAGTTGATTATAATCTTATAATTTATATATTTATATTTATATATCTAAAATTAAGTATTTGTATTCTTAAAATTAATTATAAAAAATTATGATAGATAATCTCTCAATTATAAAATTAGTTTTAAAAAGATTTAGTTTTCTAATTTACTAACTAGTCAGTTGTATATAAACTTAAGGTACTTGTATAATTCTTTATTAGTAATTTTTTAACATACATTCAAATTTACTCATAGTTTTCTTCACAATTTTATTTTTTAATTTTTTAGCAAATCTTGTTAAATCTTTTAGTCTTTTTTTTTTTTTTTTAGACTTCATTGCCTAAAATTGTCTTTGATTAAACCTTTACTATCAGACTCATTTTAGTTTTGAGAAAGATAACCATATCAAAGATAGCAAAATCTACCATTACTACTTGATTTGAAGAGATGACAATTGGTAAAATTATTGAAGTACTACAAAAGTTTCTAGAACAAAGAGAATTAGACAAAAAAGAGATTTAGAAACTAAGAAGCCTATTGAAAATTTTTAAAAAGCCTACTGGGGTATATTCTTTAGGTAAGGTCTTTAGTTTAGGTAAAGCTTCTAGTTCTCTTCGATTAAATATCTTGGTTAAGCCTATTACGAGTTCTTAAGTCATTGACTCAAGAGGCACAAACAATATGACATATTTCTCATAGAAGTTTAGTACATGTATCGTGCATCCTAGTAATAAAAAAATTGTTATTACAGATGGTTCACTTATTACAGTAGTGGGATTAGGAGATATTCAAATTAATCTAGCGTTTGTTCTTAAAAATATTCTTCATGTTCTTAGATTGTCTACTAATCAAATATTTATATAAAAACTTACCAAAGACATGAACTGTAAAGTGACTTTTATCTTACGTATTGTGAATTTCAAGACTAAAGTTTAGGGAAGAAGATTAAACTTGTTAAGGAGAATGATGGACTATACTATTTTAAGACATCAAATAACACAAGTAATATAAAAAATAGTTTACCTTGGTTTTTTTTTTTTTTTGAAAAATCTTTCAATAAAGACAAAATCTAACTTTATCATTTTCGTCTTGGACATCATTCTTTTGAAACTTTGAAAAACGTGTTTTCTTATTTGTTTATAGGATTAAATATTGAAAATTTTTATTGTGATATTTGTGAATTTGTAAAGCATAGACGTGTGTCTTTTTCAGTTAGTAATAAAAGAAGTTTTACTTTTTTTTACTTAATTCATAGTGATATATGGGGTCTCTTTACAATTCTTAATATTTTTGGTGCAAGGTAATTTTTTTTATAGATGATTATACTAGGTTTAAATCTAAATCAGATGTGAATAATATGTTTTTAAGCTTCTAAAACATGATCCAAAATCAATTTACAATGAAAATAAAAAAATTTAGGTTTGATAATGGAAGAGACTATTTCAACTAGAATTTATCTACTTATTTTCAAAATAAGAAGATTATCCATGAGTCATTTTATGTTAATACTCCATAGTAGAATGGAGTGATAGAGAGAAAAAATGGTTATTTACTAGTCACAACCTGAGCTTTACTTTTTTAAATAAACATACCTAAAACCTACTTGAAAAAAGCTATTCTCACTGTCACACACATTACAAATAGGTTACCTTTAAGAGTTTTGAGATTTAAAACTCCGATGAAACTAATCTCACAATTTTATCCTAACTTTAATACCACAAATAACCTCACGTCTAGGATATTTAGTTGTACATAATTTGTTAATGTTCATAGTCATAATAAGGCGAAGTTGGATCTTAATACAATTAAGTGCATTTTTATGGGGTATTCATCAACTCAAAAAGGGTATAAATGCTATTATCCTCCTACCAAAAAATTATATGTATTTGTATATGTCATTTTTGAAGAAAGTAAATCATTTGTTACTCAACCTTATATTCAAGGGGAGACTTCATTCATGAAAGATAAAGATAAAGACTTCTTTTTGCTTGATTTGTTCTCCTTTTCAATATTTTCACCATTAATTTTTTTGAGTCTAAACCTGTTCTTTTGGGTTTGAGTCAAATATTGAATTTGAGTTTGAACCTATTTCAAACACAAAAGATGTGACAAAAGGATAATATTGTTCTTAATTCTATGAAGGAATTATATGTGTACTTAAGAAAGAAAGTTTCAGATCCTAAACCAATATAAGTCCAAGAACTTGATTCTAACTCTGAAAATAAGATAACTGTAGTCTTTGACTTTATTTCTCAAAATGAGCATGAATATCCTAAAACCATAATTAGTGATTATAATCTGGCAATTGCCATTAGGTTAGGAATCAGAGAATGTACTAAGCATCAACTATACCTAACTTTAATTTTGTATCATTTAAAAAATTCTCACCATCCTATAAAATTTTTCTTGTGAGCCTAAACACTATTTCTATTCCAACTACATTATTTGAGGCATTATCCAATTAGAAATGAAGGCAAGCCATGAAAATATAAATGAAGGCCTTAGAGAAAAATAAGACATAAAAATTAGTAGAGTTGCCTAAAAGAAAAAATCTAGTTTGGGTTCAATGGCTTTTCATTGTAAAATACAAGGTGAATGGTACTATTGAAAGGTATAAAGCTAGGTTGATAGCTAAAGGCTACACTCAAACTTATGGAATGGATTATAAGAAAACTTTTGCTCCAGTTGCTAAGATAATTACAGTTAGAATTTTGTTATCATTGGTTGTAAATTATAATTGGCAGCTTTACAATTTGATGTAAAGAATGCTTTTTTATATAGTGATTTGGAAGGAAAAAATATATGAAGGTTCCACCAAGATTTGTAGGTAATTTATAAGCAAACAAAGTATGTAAGTTGAAAAAGGCTTTATAAGGCCTTAAACAGTCTCCTAGGGCTTGGTTCAAGAGATATGCTAAATTGATGCTAGCAATGAGATATAAGTAGAGTCAAGGAGATCACGTACTTTGTTGATGATATAATTGTAACTAAAGATGATGAAAAAGAGAGAGAATCATTAAAATAATGTTTGGCTAGAGCATTTAAGATAAAAAAGCTAGAGAGATTAAAATACTTCTTAGGAATTGAAGTAGTCACTTATGGTATGATATTTTTATTTCACAATAGAAATATATGATGGATCTTTTGAAGAAAACTAGGAAGCTTGCATGTAAACCTGTAAATACCTCTATAGATTATAATCATAAAATTAAAAAAGCTAATGAAAAAACTACTGTAGATAGAGAGATATACTAGAGATTAGTTGAAAGATTCATTTATCTCTCACTTACTAGACTTGATATAGCATTTGCTGTGAGTGTAATAAGTTAATTTATGCATAGTCCTAAAAAAATGCACTTATAAGTTACCTGTCATATATTGCATTATTTGAAAGCTAATCCTAAGAGAGGTATTTTATTCAAAATAAATTCGGGGCTGGTTTTAAAGGTATATACAGATATGGATTATGCAAGTTCAATAACTAATAAAAAATCTACCTCAAGCTACTTCACTTTTCTATATGGTAATCTTGTGACTTTGAGAAGTAAAAAATAAAATGTGGTGACAAGATCAAGTGCTGGTAGAGTTCAAAGTAATAGCTTAAGAAATTTGTGAACTACTATGGTTAAAGATTATTCTAGAAGACTTGAAGATCAAGTGAGATGGACCAATGAAACTTTACTGAGATAACAAGTCTACAATAAGTATTACACAAAATCCTGTGTAACATGACAGAATAAAATATATTGAAGTAGATCGACATTTCATAAAAAGAGAAACTAGACAGTGGCTTGATTTGTACACTGTATATATCAAATAATAATCAACTTATAGATGTGTTAATTAAAGGTCTCAGCAGTGCAATATTTTAAAAAATTATTTTCAAGTTGAAAATGAAAAACACATATTCATCATCTCGAGGGAAAGGGTGAAAAAATACTTATTTATTACTGGTTATAATCTTGTAATCTATATATTTATATTTGTATATCTAGAATTAAGTATTTATCTCCCTAGAATTAAGAAAAAAAAAAAAGATAGATAATCTCTCAATTATAAGATCAGTTTTAAGAAGATTTAGTTTCCTAGTTTATCTACTAATTAGTTGTATATAAATCTAAAGTGCTTGTATAATTTTTTATGAGTAATTTTTCAATATGCTTTTAGTTTTACTCTTAGTTTTTCATATAATTTTATTTCTTAATTTTTCATAGTTAATATTTTTTTAGCTTACAAAATTTAAAAATTCTGACAACATAATTCTAATAACTTTAGCATAATTTTTTATTGCACAAGCTAGAGAGGTAAAAATGGGATCGTTCTCCCATTTTAACTTCTCAGTCCTCACTACTATTAATTAATATTTAGGATTTGATCTCAAACCATTGAAATATATATATATATATATATGATTAGTTAAACCTATACTAAGTAATTAAAGTATATTGTATTTGGTAATAAATATTTAATCAAATTGATCAATCCTAAGCTCAAAGTTGAGAGTCAAAAATCTGAAATCATAAAAAAAGTAAGAGAGTGACTAAGTAAAGGTAGGGAGTGTTCTTTATGTTTGCACTCTAATGCTCATGTTAAAGGTCAAAATTAGATGGGTTGGAAGGAAAGGAAAATAAGAATATAAGAAAAAGTGACATTAGATTAATAGTACCTAGATGATTTTATTTATAGACGGAAGGTGAGGGGTTTATGAGATAACATAGTAACATAGTTGAGTTAATGTGATATTGTACATATCAAATTAACTTAAAGATAAAAAATATCTTTAATTATCTATTGATAATCTTTAATAAAAAAAAAATAATTTATTCTTTAAAATAAAAAATACCCATAATATTTTATCTTCTTATCGAATAATCTGATTATCAAACTGATGAATGCCTGATCGAACCCCTTTAATGTACATATTCGCTAGTTCGACCTCGAATTTATGAGCATAGGTTTTTGAAAAGTTATGCTTGGGACTACCTCACTTTGCTGAAGTTAAATATCATCTAGGCTGATGTAAAAGTCAGATAAAAGGCTTATAGCCAATAGTAAGTTGTAGAATGTAGCCCCCGAGTGTTCTTACTTGACTTGTTATTATAGGTGTCAAGTTGATCTTTGAGAGTGGTTTTAGGTTGTATACTTAGCTGGTTCATTCTGGAACTGTCAGGATGAGTGACCTAATGTCAAAGTAGATTGTGAGTGCTTATTGGCGTGACTCATATGTCAGACGTGAGACTTCATGTTTGGCTATGTAAATGGTCTCTTAAGGCCTTCATTTTTCATTTTATTGTTTTTTTCTCTCCAACCTATCTATTTTTACTGACCTTGAGTCTTTACTTTCCTCCAAGCGACCTTCCTTACTTCTTTCTTACTTTGGTACATTTTTGTCTCTCTTTTTTAAAATATCTTCTAGGATGAGTTCTAAAGGTTCAGTAAGTTGCAAGGTAGTTCTCAAGGGAGGTAGGCTTAATAGTAGGGGCGACGACAAAAAGATCCCTCTAGTCATTATAGGAAGAGACTACTCCTTATTCCTTCTTCACTCCTTGTTCACTTGGAAAATTAATTTTTTATTTTTATAATTAAAATTAAAAATTCAATAACTTTATCTTAAAATGTCAGAAGAGTCGAAAAATTAGGTGCATATCTTAATCAACCGGTAGCTGCATCATCCGCTACCCCAAGTTTCAAGATTCCATATGTTCACCTTTGGAAAAGTAGGCACATATTTTGCTCCAAAATTCACAGAGGATGTGACTTGAGCGGCCATCGAGCTGTGCAACATTAGAATGCTGCATGATCTTGAAATTGGTAGCTTTCAAATAGAGCAACGCAATTATTTGGCCTTGAAGAAATAATAAATAATTACAGTTTAATATTCAAAACTTCAGCACTTTGGTATTTGGGTTAATGGAAATATTATGAAGTTTCTAACAAGCAATTATTCATTTTCTACCATAATAATGAGGGGATAATATTAGAGAAAACAATCTTAAGAATATGCTCAACGAGCTGATTTAAATTTTCCTTTTTTTAATTAAAAGATTAATGTCATGAATAGTTTTTAAATTATAATAAAATATTTGAACTTTAAAATATTTAGTATTATATTTGAGTTATATATATTAATTAATGTAAACTTTAAAAAATTATTTATCCATCATATATTATTATTCAAAATTAATTATATTAAAAATAAATATTATATTAATTAATAAATTTATAATTTAAATATCACAATAAAAGATTTTAAAATTCCTATATCATATTAAATATTTTATTATAATTTAAGAGTAACTCATAATATTAAATCACTGTAATTAAGAATAGTCTATACAAAGAATAAAAGAATTATATTTTACTTGTATTTTTTTATATTTGAAATTATCAAAATTTAAATTTTAATTATTAAAAATTATGAGTTTAATATTTTATTAATAAATCATATAATTATTGATTATTTAGCTTATACTTTGGTAAAAAATTCCAATTATCATTCTAAGCACGAAATAATCCATTCAACTCAATTAGCTTAATTTTCTCCATTATTGAGAAAAAGAACAGAAGAAAAAGTGTTCCTCCTGTCTCAAGTTAAGAACTTATCCACAAAATATCCTTCACTGTTGTTTTTTTTTTTTTTTTTTTTTTTTTTTTTGTCTTTACCTCACTCGCCAACTGGGTATCCCATACAATGAATTTGGGCCTTACTATATTGATCTTTTCCTCTGTTTTTCCGCTGCATGCAGCAAATTTTACCCTTGCCTTATATTTGTTACTTATTTATTTATTTATAGATTACTTTTCAATTAATTGTGGCCTGGTTCTTATACGGTGTCAGTCGCTTTGTCTCAGTCTCTCAGCTTGCTCTAAATTACAAAATCCTCCTCCTAAACCTTTTCTTCTTACATTTAACTCCTTAAGTTAGATTTTTATTGGAGCAAATTCCATTAACATAATTTATAATATGACAAATTAATATTAAATTAGTGTGCGGCTCCCACTATGTTAGGATCAAATATTTTTTTAGTTTAAAATATAAATTATTTAATTTTTTTATTTTAATAAAAATTATAATTATTTACTTCATTTGATCATTTATTTTTAATTATTTTTAATAAAATACCACATATCTAATTGTATAAGTCATTGGTAAAGATATTTTAGTAATTTAATGTGTAATTAATTTTATATATTATTTTAAAATTTAATATGTAATTTAATAGGAGTTTTATAGTAATTTGGAAATAAAATATCACATGTAAACTTTTTATGAAACACTTATAAAGGCATTTAAGTAATTATGATATAAGGGGCATTATTATAATTTTAACCAATTATGTTGAATAGGCATTTTCATAATTGTGGTATAGAGGTTTTATTGTAATTTTAATCAATTATGAATGGAGAAGTATTTTATAATTATAATAAGAGAGTATTATAATAATTTTGACTTATTATAATAGGAAGAATATTTCTATAATTATGATAGGATGGCATTATAATAATTTTGACTAATCATGAAAAGAATGATATTTTCATAATTACGACATAAAGGTGTTATAGTAAATTTATATATGTGTCAACATCTATTAAATAAACAAAGGGGTTTATAGTAATTTATATAAAAATTGTTTTAATATATGTTATTTAATATTTAATAAGTAATCTACTAGGGGTATTATAGTAAATTTAAAACAAAATTACACATGTCAAATAATTATGAAGTAATGGCAAGGGTAATTTAGTAATTTAAATATGTAGTTAACTTTATATTATGTAAAAATTTCAGAAGTATTTTAATAGGGTATTTTAGTAATTTTTAAATAAAATATCATATGTCAAATTTTTATAAAGCAATGGCAATGATATATTAATGATTTAATATATGATTAATTTTATATTATGTTAAAATTTAACATATAATTTAATAGAGGTATTATAGTAATTTTTGAAAAAAATATACTATATGTCAACTTCCTATGAAATACTCATAAAGGCATTTCTATAATTATGAAACGAGATGCATTATAGTAATTTTTGGTTAATTATATTAGGAGCATTTTTGTAATTTTGGTAAAAAGGATATTATAGTAATTTTAATTAACTATAGTATGAGGGGTATTTTGTAATTATTGTAAAATGTATTATAGTAATTATTGTAAAATGCTAATTATAAGGAAAAAATATTTTTGTAATTATGGTAGAAATACATTGTAGTAAATTTGGACATGTGTAGACATCATATGAAATAAATAAAAGGCTATTATAGTAATTATTAAGGTGATTGTTTTAATATATATATATTATTGATTTTAAAACAAAATGCCATATGTCAACGTCCTATTAAGCATTCATAAAGGCATTTTCATAATTATGGCAGGATGGATATAATAGTAATTTGATCAATTATGAAAGGAAAGTATTTTCATATTTATGGTAGGATGACATTATAATAATTTTGATCAATTATAAAAGAAAGGATATTTTCATAATTATTGTATGAAGGTATTATAGTAAATAATTCGTAATCATGGTATGAAGGCATAATAATCAATTTGGTCATGTTTTAATTTCTTATCAAACAATGAAAATAGTATTTTGATAATTTTCTAAGGATATTTTTGTAATTATATTATGAGAGTATTATAGTACATAATTATAAAAGAAGTGGTATTTTGGTAATTATGGTATAAGGGCATAATAGTCAATTTAATCATATATCAAATTCTTATCAAACAATAGAAATAGTATTATTATAGTAAATAATTATAAGAAAAATGGTATTTTCAAAATTATGGTATGATGGCATAATAGTCAATCTAGTCATGTGTCAATTTCTTATAAAATAATGAAAATGACATTTTGGTAAATTTTTAAGAGATTATTTAATAAATAATTATAGGAGAAGGGGTATTTTGTAATTATGATATGAAGACATAATAGTCAATTTAGTTATGTGTCAATTTCTTATCATATAATTGAAAGAGCATTTTGATAATTCTTAAGAGATTATTTAGTAAATAATTATAAGAGAATTGATATTTTCATAATTATGGTATAAGGACATAATAGTCAATTTATCAATGTGTCATTTTCTTATCAGATAATGAAAAAGGCATTTTGATTATTTTTTAAGAAATTATTTTCATGAATTGTATAGATATTGCTAGGTACCTAATTATGATAATTGTGGAAAATAGATTTTTAGCCTTTAGGATTAGATGCCATTTATTTAGTATCTTAGGTTTTTAGTTGTTTTCTAAATAAAAGGGATTTGGTTCATTGACCAAATTGCTATTTGGTAGTTTCCATTTCTTTTTTGTTAGAGAATTTTTTGGTAAGTTGTTATCATCTCTAGGATATTATGGGATTTCGGTAAAATAGCCAGATTTGATATTTGGCTATATATATCCTCTTGTACTTTGGGGAGTTTTCTTAAAAATTCATAAATAAAAATCTTATGAATCACTTCATGGTATTAAAACATTCATCATGAACCATTAAAACATATATATTTTTTTCTTTCCTTTCTTTCCCTTTATCTATGCCATGGCTAGCAATAAAGGAAGCTTTACCTTCGAAATTAAGAGAGTTATGGAAATTCTACCACAATTGAGACAACTCCAACATTTCCTAAATCAAGCCTATCTGTAAATAGCAGTCAAAACTCCTTTAGAAAATTATTAAGCAATCTCTTTTGAATACTAGGTTAGTTATGAGCACAATATCTGTTGCATAAAAAGGTAACTCTTTCAATGCCTTAGTTATGCAAAGTGGAAAGTCAAGATCTTGGATTGTTGATTCAAGCGTATCAGACCACATGATTGGTGATGTATCGGTGTTCCATGAATACAACCTATGTTCTGAAAACCTCAAAGTTCAAATAGTAAATGGGTCACTCTCTGGGGTAGCCGAGACAAGTTTGTTCATTATATCAAAGAACATAATGCTTGATTTTATTTTTCATGTCTCTAATTTAGATTACAACCTTCTGTCTATTAGTAAGATTACGAGAGATCTTAATTGTGTTATTAAATTTTTTTTCATTATGTATGAATTTCAGGGCTTGGATCCGAGGAAGAAGATTGTCAATGCTAGGATGTGTGTTGGACTTTAAGAGACAATCATAAAAGAGCATTTGTTCAATTCATCTTCTAGTAAGAATAAAGAAAATAAAATTATGTTATGGCATTATCGTTTAATACATTTAAATTTTTTTTACCTTAAAAAGTTGTTCCCTAATTTATTCAATAAAAGTTATGAGTCTTATCAATAGGAAATTTGTCAATTTTCTAAATACACTTGCAATTCATATCCAAATCAACTATATAATTTGTTATAACGATTTTGGAGACCACTAGACGAATTTTAAAAATTTCAAAATCAGGAATCGCCACTAATTTTTTTTTGCTAGGTGAGATTAGCCATTTATTAAAACTTACTTTTTTAATAAACTTTTAAAATTAACTAAATTTTATTAAAAAGATAATTTTAAGGTCTGCAAAATAGTCTAAATTCGAGAGTTGGTCATGTGTGAAAAATGATTATCACTCTACAGCATCCGTTAAAAATGGTACCAAGTAATTACGTGTTATTTTTTTATCTCGATAAAAATGGTCTTAAGTTTGGTATTTATCAATAATTTTCCTGACTTTTTTTATTAGTTACCATTTTTGTTTCTTGTTTTTTTTTTGTTATTATTTTCTTTATTGTCCTATTTTATTAAAGAAAAATAAATTAGAACTTTTTTGTTGAAAAAACTCTTAAAATGTCCTAGTATGTTAGTAACATTAAAAGAAATTTTTTTACATAAAGATTTTTTAGGTGTCACTACTTGGATTACTTGAAAATCTCATCTTCGGAGGCTTGTGTTTATTTTTCAAGAATTAATGGCATGCATGTAATGCAAACAATGTAATATTGATACATATATTTTATTTTCCCTCTTTTAAAAAAAAAATTTGTTGATTAATTTTACTATTTTTTTTAGAATTTTTTTAGAAGAAAAAAGAAATTTTTATTGTATTGAAAATTTTTTTAATAAATACTCCAATTTGCTAGAAGTAATAAAAAAATATTCTCATTTAAAGATTTTTTAGATATCACTACTTAGATTATCTTAGAACTTGATCACTAGATAAAAGTTTCATTTCCTTAATTTTTATTTTATTCATTTATTATTATTATTATTATTATTATTTAAAAATTTCTTTTATTATTATGATTATTATATATATTTTAATTAAACATAAGTGAATAAAACTTTTTTATATTTAATATATTTCTAAATACTCAAGTACTTTGATAATATTTTTTAAAAATATTCTCATCTAGATATTTTTAAAAAATATTCTCATCTAGATATTTTTAAAAAATCACTATCCAAAATTCTTTAATATTTCATCATTAGAAAAAAAATTTTTTTTTTTAACATTTAATAATAAAAATCTCACAAAATTATATATAATTACCTGTAATGTTTATTTTAATAAGCATTATGAATTATTTCCTAGCATGCATATTTTATAAAAATATTATTGACATGAACAAAGTAAAATCGTTCCAATGAAAAGCCTAAAAGTGTAAGGAATTACCCAAACAATGCTCTATGTTGAAGCTCAAGGTCATGTGTTCACTAAGTCTTAAACAATTGAAGTCCAACAATCAACAAAGATGGGTCTAAGCAGATTGTGCTATTGAAGTGGATCGGGTTGAATTGGATGAAGCGTAGCAAAAATTGAGTCGGGCCGATCCTTAGGTCGGGTTTTTTTTTCGGTTGACTACCCTTAAAAAAATATATTTTGACCTTCCCTTCAAACCTTTCAAATGGCCCTTTCAAAACCAAAAGCCAGTGGCCAGTGGTCGCTCCCATCACCAGCGCCGTCATAGGCTATTGGTGGCCAGCGTTGGAAAACTCCCTCAAATCTTTTGCGAACTCCTTTTCCTCCCCTCTTATTGTTTCTAGCCTTAGTTTTTTGTAAATCTTGTAAGATTTTCCTAGATTTGAACTTTAAGTACAAAATTTCAAATTGTCAAAAGCTTCCATCCTGCTGTCCGATTTGAACCAAACCGAGATATGTTTTTTTCCCCTTTTGGTCTTCTTCTCCACCATTCGGATCTTCCAAAATCTTCCTGTATCTTGCCAAGCCCAAGTGAGAAAAGGTTTCTCTCATCTATTTCTTCAAAGCCAACCAAAACGCAAACCCCTTTGTTTTGCTATTGTTTGTGTTTGGACTCTTTTTTTGGATGATGTTTATTGTGGCACTGCTTTTCCCCATTCCAGAGGATGTGGTTTTTCGGTTTTTTATTGAGTTTCAAGCTTGGGTCATGGAGAGGTTTTTGGGTTGTTTTTCTTATGACTGTTTGACGTGGTTTTCAGTGAAAGCTATGGGCCAAGGGCAAATGGTTTTTTTTTTTTCGCATAAAGTAAAGGAATTGGTTAGGTTGGGATGTTGATTTTCGGTGAAGAAATGGGGGTTGGAATTCAAGAGTTTGGATGTTTGGCGAAAATGGAGGCCAAATAAGCTTTTGATAGCATTTAACAGATGTTGTAAGCTTAGGGGCTATAGTGGCAGGAGGCTTCTTTTCTCGATGAAGGCTTCAGTGGTGAGTGGTGAGTGGTGAGTGGTGAGTGGTGAATGGTGAGGGTGTGTGGTGTTGGGTTTGTATTGGTTGTGGAAGGTAGAACCAGAATAGAAAGTGTCGGGGAGGAGTCACTCGATATGGAGTTTTTAGGATTTTTTTTGGGTGCCTTTTTTCATTGTGAATTACCTATTCTTCTGTTATGTATTTTTCTGATAAAAATTCAAAAATTTGACTTAATGTGGCTAGTAGTGGACTTGTTGCCCCTATGAATTTTGGCCTGTTACGGTGGGTTACCCCTTTGCTAAAGTGGCTGTCAACCACTCCACTATGTCTTCTCCCCTTTTTGTTGTTTTATTTTTTTTTATTACTTTTGATTTTTTAATTTTTTATTGATAAAAATAAAAATAAAATTAGATTTAAAATTGAAAGGTTTCATCTATTTTTAGGCCTTTAAGATAGATTCTTTATTTTTAGGCCTTTAAGATGGATTTTGAATCTTGATTATTAGATTTGAACTTCTTGAATTAGGCTTTCAATTTTCGTTTAAAATTGGCCTGATAATGAAATGGAATTGGTTCGAGTCCATGTAAAAAAAATCCAAAAATAATTAATTTGAAACAAAGCTTAATCGAGCTAAATCTAATTAGAATGCATAATTTGACATAAATTGAAACATAAGAATCAAACATGCTTAAATTAATCAGGATAAAACTAAGTATTTATAGTTGTTTTTCTTTACACATTATTGGGAATCAAGAATAGGGCAAAATCATAAATAATAATTTTGTCTAGAGTTAATCATTCTAGGTTTTTCAAAAGTTTTTTTTTTTTTTTTGTTTTTTTTAATAAATTTGAAAACTTATTTAGGAAAAGGCTTAATAATTTTTAAAATAAATTTAAAAGTTGCTTTAGATAAAAGCTCAACAACTTTTGAAAATAAATTTAAAAGCTCATTTAGGTAAAGACTCAATAATTTTAAAATTAAATTTAAAAGCTCATTTAGGTAAAGGTTCAACAACTTTTGAAAATAAATTTAAAAGTTCATTTAGGTAAAGGTAAACAACTTTCAAAAATAAATTTCATCTTAGATTGGGCTTGACATTTGATTGGTGACAGCTAAATTAGGCTTAAATCTTATATGCTTACCAGCTAAACTAGGCTTAAAATCTAATCTATGGCAACTAAATTGGGTTTAAATCTCATTGGTTCTAGCTAAATTAGGTTTACAATCTTATATAGGTGCCAACTAAACTGAGCTTAAATCTTATCAGTGCCAGTTAAATTGGGCTTACAATCTTATCTGGGTGCTAGCTAAACTAGACTTAAATCTTATCCGTACCAACTAGACTGGGCTTAAAATCTCATATGTACTAGTTAAACTAGGCTTAACTCTCATAAATGCCAAATAAATTTCGCTTAAAATCTCATGAGTGCTAGCTATATTGGGCATAAATTTCATCTATTTTCAAAGTTTCTTGACATTCATTCTTTCTAAAACTCAACTTGTTATCATATATCACTTTTTTATTCATTTTTTCTACAACTCATCTTTTGAAGATTAAAATATTTTCTCTTTCTTATTTTTCTTTTTTTCCCATGCTATACTTCTTTGTCTATTTTTTTTTCTTTTTTTTTCCTTTATTTTCTTTTCTCTCTTTTCCTCTCTCCTTTTTTTAATGGACTCTTTTTTTCTTATCTTTTGAAATAGAAGATTATTTTCTTTCAGTTTTTTTTTTTCATTTGACAAACTTTTTCTTTTTTTAAACTTTTTTCTTGAAGACTTCCTTCTTTTTTTTGTCTTCTTTTTCTTTTTTGTTTCTTTGTTTTTTATTACTTAAAATGTTTATATTTCCTTTATTTTCCTTTTTTTTCTGATATTTACAAAATTGGCAAATGTAATCATGACACAAATGTTTATTTCCAATCAAATGATGCAAATGTAAACATCTTAATATGAATGCAAGAGTCTATGTATTGATAGAATTTTTTCATGATGCAAATGCTTGATACAAATGTAAGTGACTTTTTCATGATGCAGATGCCAATGTTTTTGTTTTTTTTTTTTTTTTTTTTTATGTAGATGACCTACAATGATGCAAATGCCATTTTTTTTTTATAATGACATAAATGTACCTAAGAAAATACATTACAAATTTTCTTACTAGCAAATTTGTTTTCCATGATGCAAATGCCTCTTATTAATACAAATGCTAATGTTTATACATGATATGAATGCCCAAAAAAATATAAATACAAATACGTAAATTAAAAATTTTTCTTTTTTTTTTCTTTTTGAGTATTCCTTGCAACCATAAAATTTCATTTCACAAATGCAAGAACTTCATGATTTATGTTCCCTAACATGACTATAAACACTAAATATGCTCCTTTTTGCAAAAGAAATTCTTTCTCAATTATGCTTATCTATCATTTCCCATCTAAATAATTCTTCAATTTCTTCCCAAAATGATCTCAATTTACCATTTTCCTATTCATTCACCTATTTTCATCTTATTTCTATATGAAATTTTGCTTTTTTTTTTTTTTACCTTCCAAACAAGCTCTTTTGATTTTCCTTTCATTTTCATCATGCTTTCCTTTTTATTTTAAGTTTCAAACATGCATCATGAACATACAACATGCAACATGTGTTTTGGACTCGATTGCAAAAACAAGAAGATAAACCATACATTAATCTTTCTTGAATCCAAATTGTATATACCTAATTTTGTCTAAGAATTTTTTGAAATTCATTAGGCTTCAAATTTTTATTTTAATTGTACAATTGGGTCTTAATTGGAAAAGTGAATTTTGAGCCCAAAGATTAAGCCATAAAATTTATTTATGTTTTAATTTTTTAAATTTAATTTTTGGTTTAATTTTTATTTTTTTAGTCAAAAAAGTCAAATCAATTGGTAAAAAAAATAAAAAAGGTATAAAAATAAAAAAAGATAAATGTGGGATTTTGCATGAAAAATCTTGGATTTAATTCAACTTTTAGATTTTATCTTAGATTTTAACTTTAATGTTTGAATAATTTTGGAAAGACTTAGGGCTTAATCTATTGAAAAAGAGAAGATTATCCAGAGAATAAAATTTGGAGAGAAATCTTAGATTCGGTTGAATTAATTTCTTCCAAATCAAAAGGGATTAATCCCTATATAAGGACCTTGCATCTATGATCAAAGAGGGCACTAACAACAATTCATTTCAAGATCAAATAGAGGTAATTGAAAAGAGAAAAAATTTAGGCAAAGTTTTGAATCAACCAGGAAGAAACAATCAAGCAAAAAATATACAAGAAGGTCTAGTTAAAGTTTTTTGAAGGAAGGTTAAGATTTACAGTATGAAGCATTACATTTTGAAAGGTGAAAAATTGTTGAACTTGTGATCCATTGAGGTAATGTTTGCTTTCATTTGTTTTTGGTGATTTTTGCATAACTTTTATAATATTTAATTGCTTACTTTTATTTTTATATGTATTACACGGTATTTATTTTTGCATGAATTTGCATGACTAATATTATAGTTGCATGATAATTTACTTGCCTAACATTTTATTTACATAATTAATATATTTGTGTGATTTATTAATATGATTGCATGACTATTAATATGTTTGCTTGATTAGTAATTTATATGGATGATTATTAATTTATTTGCATGATTATCAACTTATTTATTTGTGTGATTACATGATTATTATTACATATTTAATTCATGTTTATTTGCATGATTTATATTATTATTTGCATGATTATATATTTGATTGCATGTTTATTTACATGATTATTAATTTATTTGTGTGATTGTATGATTATTAATATATTTATTTGCATGGTTATTTATTTTTTGTTATTATTGCATGATATATGTTATTGCATGTTTTTATATTTATTGTGTGCATAATTGCATGATTATATTTAATTACATAATTATTAATATATTTGCATGATATTATATATTTACATGATTTTTATTATTGCACGATAATTAATATATTTGCATGACATTCTTGTATGAATATTTTAGCATGATCTAGGCATGATATATTGTTGCTTGATATTTGGTATGATTTATAATATATTTGAGTGATAATTTTTGCATGCTATGATTTAATATTTATTACATGATTGCATGATTGCTTGATATCTTGATAGAAATTTTGTATCACTAGGTTTTGTAAAAAAATAAAAAGATTGGAATTGATTTATTTACATGATAAAACTATATTTGATAATGCTTATGTAAGATAACACATAATAATTTGGTACCAATTTTGAGCGTAAAGGGGTGCTAATACCTTTCTTGCACGTAACCGACTCTCGAACTTTAATTCTAATGATATAGACCAGAACCTATTCTTTTTAGGGACCATTAGGTTACACTTGGGACAATCGTAGAAAAGATAGATTCATATAGGTGGCCAATCACATATAGGTAAAAAAGATTGGTAGCGACTCAATATTTTTGTGTTTAATAGGTAGGTTTCTCCAACCTAAACATTATGACAGTTTGACGACTCCACTAGGGATCTTAGAGAGTCAAGCTATTAGTTAGTTATGTGTTATCTTAAGCCTTACTTTGATAGTTTTTATTACATAATTATTTATGATTTTCATGTAGACTAACTTATTTGTTTGTGATTTCTTATTTGTTTGTTTTGCAGATATTATTTACTCACACCTATTTATTTGATTATTTGGCATGTCCCTTTACACACACCATACTTGTATTCATGCATAAGCTCTATACTTAGGCTTTATCCTTTATTAGTAGGAAGCAAGTATAAGGATGGCAAATCAATCCGAAACCATCGAGTTCCAACTCAACCTAATCATCTAAGGTTGAATTTTTTTTGAAAAAATGGGTTTTGGGTTAGGTCAAGTTAGTTTTATTTTTTTGAATGGTGGATTTAGAGTTAGGTTTATATGAAACCCGACCTGACCCAACCCAAGATACTTACCAAAATACCCCTGATGTTTATCTTGTATCATGTACTATGTTTAAATTTTAGTTATTAACTTATGCTTGTTTGATATTTGAATTTTAGTTTACTAAGTTTTATATATTTCATAATTCAATCATCTATGGTGAGAATTTGTGAGTTTTAATTTACTAAGAGGGTGTTTGGTTCAAGGGAATTCACACATTTTCCCCTGAAATCTTATTGTTGGGTATTTGATTCCAACGTTTAGTTTAAGATAATCTGATTCTGAAAAAAGCTGACAGATTCCTAATAGTACCTAAAGTTTCGAAATTAAAAACTCACTTATCTTCATGGTATTCTAAGATTCTAGGGGAGAAAAGTACCGTTATTTTCAAATTTGACATGACTAAAAAATTATGAAATAGCTGTTACCATTTTGAAAATCATGTCTGAAAATGAATGCAAGTCAATTGTAGGTTTTTGTTGATAAAAAATTTGGTTTCTCTATGACATTAGGCATGAAAAATGCTTTAATAATCCTTTACAAAAAATTGAATAGGGTAATTTAAGGCGGTTTTGGCAAAAAATGACTTGAATAATCCCTAAAAATTTTTATGAAGGGATTATTGTAGGCGTTTTTTTGGCAAAAACACCTTGAATAACCTTTATTAAATTTTTTTGTTAAGGATTATTCAAGGTATTTTTAGCCAAAAATGCCTTCAATAATCTCTTGCAATTTTTTTTAGGATTATTCAAGGTGGCCAAAAATGCCTTCAATAATCCACTTCAATTTTTATGAAGTGATTATTCAAGGTGTTTTTGCCAAAAATACCTTAAATAGTCCCTTCTAATTTTTTATTAGAGATTATTCAAGGTGTTTTTGGCCAGAAACGCCTTGAATAATTTCTTACAAAAAATTTAATGGGGTTATTAAATGTATTTCTAACTAAAAATGCCTTGAATAATCACCTTATAAAAATTGAAGTGGATTATTGAATGTGTTTTTTACCAGAAACATCTCGAATAACCCTATTAAATTTTTTTTAAGGGATTATTAAAAGTGTTTCTAGCCAAAAATACATTGAATAATCCAAAAAAAATGGCAAGGGATTATTCAACCTTGAATAATTCCATACAAAAATTTAATGAAGATTATTCAAGGCATTTATGCCAAAAAACACCTTGAATAATCCTTAATAAAAAATTAGAAGGGATTATTTAAGGTGTTTTTTTGCCAAAAATGCCTTGAATAACCCCATTCAATTTTTTGTAAAGGATTATTGAAGACGTTTTCAAGGTAATCCCCTTAAATTTTTATGAGTTTTAGGTTTAAGGTTTAGGGTTTAGGAATTCTTTAAGGTATTTTTGGCTAGAAACACCTTCAATAACCCCATTTAATTTTTTGTAAGAAATTATTCAATGCGTTTTCTAGGGATTATTCTAGGCAAAAACGTCTTGAATAATCCTTTTAAATTTTTATGAGTTTTAGGTTTAGGGTTTAAAAATTATTCAAGGTATTTTTTATCACAAACGCCTTCAATAATCTCCTTATAAAAATTGAAGGAGATTATTCAAGGCATTTTTGGTCATAAATGCCTTGAATAACCCCATTTAATTTTTGTAAGGATTATTCAAGGTGTTTTCTAGCCAAAAAACTTTGAATAATCCCCTTTAATTAAAAATTGATTAAATTTGTTAATGCTTGTAATATATTTAGACTATGATTTGTTAAGTTTTTAGTAAATTTAAATTGATAATAGATTGAATTTAGGTCGGATCGAATTCAGGGAAATAATATTCTTAGCAGGTCGGGGTTAGGTTTTTTAACTAAAACATTCGAGCGGGGGTAGGTCGAGTATCGGGTAAAATTATTAAAGCTTTGGGTCGAAGGCGAGAAAAGCAAAAATCCAACTCGCTCCACCTCGTTGCCAACTCTAAGTAAGTGCCTACACTCTTGTGAGGTGATAACCTTCGTGTGAGCTAGCAAAAACTCTCACTCAAATTGAACCTTTTTCGTTTAAGCCTATAATGGTGGGTGAGGATTGAAGTGCCCTAATAGTCTATAATGGATGATGATGTAGTGAACAGTTTGGGAGCTTTTAGATTGTCAAGCCTTTAAACCCAGCATATACATGAACTCTAAGGATCCAAACCTAGGCTAGAGCCATGCGTTCCTTTTAATTAGAAAAAACCTAAATATGACACATGATGTGATAGTTATTATTCTTGTAAATTTATTTTATTCTTTGTATATATTTTTGCATGCTAACTTTTTATATTTTGTTATTCCTTGTATATATTATATTATGTTAACTAACCTTTTTTTTTCTTTCTACTTCATTGTGCATGCATTTTTGAGATTTACATAAAGAGTGATTGCCACAAAACAATTTTAACAAAAATAATCTTAATTACATTTATAGAGAGCTATCAAAGTTTCCTATACGCCTAAGAATGAAGTTTGAGAAAGCTCAGCTTAAAGGATGTGATTGTTTGCTAACCAATTATGTAACCACTATGCCTGCCAAAATCCATCTTAATCTCAAACAAAATGATCTTAACGATTTGGTAAGTATTTGGAACTAATAAAGTGTCATTACCAAGGAGACTTTCTAAACAAAGTTTGACGATCTTACATTACTTTTTTCAGTCACTATTGATGATTAGTTTATTAAGGCCATGGTTCAATTTTAGGACCTTTCATATTGCTGCTTTGTGTTTAATAAAGTTGACACGGTGCCAACTATTAAAGAAAATTCAACTCTTTTTCACTTGGATCTCTCTAATCCTAATAAGGTATATTGAAAAAATAAAAAGACTGGTTACCGAAAAAAGGTTGCTCAAATGATGGTAATAGATGTCTAAACTATTGATAATTGGGTAAAAAGAAAATGTGAAAGTGTTAGTATTCCTTGGTCCATTGTTCATGACTTTATATACAAATATTTTGGCACTGAAAGAGGAATGGATTTGATGGCATTAGCTCTATATGGGATGATAGTATTTCCAAAAGTAATTGGTTATGTTGATGTTGAAGTGGTGGATTTCTTTGATTAACTTGGTTACCAAATCAACCCTATTCCTATAATTTTGGTTGAGATTATTAGATCTTTGAATCATTGTCATCGAAATGGAAAAGGCCATTTTATTGGATGTGCTCAGTTGTTAACCATTTAGATGAACAGTCATATCGAAAATAATGGTGGTAAATTTTACAAGCCATATTTCACTACAAGCACTCCCATCAAGGAATTTTGTGAAAATGAATGGCCTACATAAAAATCCAAGAAAGCATGGATCTTATTTCTATGTAAGCTCACTAGCCAAGATGTGATATGTAGAGCTTTTAGATGCCTTGTGGACCAGTGTTTTTATGATTGTGAAGATAAGTTTTGGGTTCATTTCTTAAGCCTTTGGGATGCAATGAGTTATTCTTCCATCATGGTGCAAAGATAATATAGCCATGAATAGTTTATCCCAGCTACTTTTGGACTTATTAAAATGAAGTTCTTATATGTTGAAACTGATGCCTCCATAAAGATAGCAAAAGCCTTGCAAGCTTGAAATTTGCTTTAAAGAGAAGATAAGAGGAGATGCTCAAATAAGGTTACCCTTAAGTACTTTGTGTGGCACATTAGGTGGGGTAAAGACATTAAAATCTTTGAAGAAACGACTTTAAATGACCCAATGAAATCATCAACTCTTGATCCTTTATTGGTAGTGAAAACCATTAAAAGAAAGCTCCAAGCTTAAAGAGATGAATTGGAGCTTTAAAAAAAAAAAAAAGCTAAAAAAGGAGTTAGATGGAATAATTGACAAAAAAGATTAAGCACTCAAACAAGAAAAAAGATGAATGAAAGAATATTTTTTTGATATCAACATCACACAATCATCCACCAATTATGAAGTAGCCTAACTTTTGAAAGAAAATGGACAATTACAAGCAAAGATATAAGAAAAAGATGAAGCACTCATCGAAACACAAAAGCACATCCAAATACTCAATGGGGTAATGGTCGAAATTGGAACATAAATGGGTATTGTGAATGAAGAATGTAAGCAAAGTAAAGAAATCATATGTGAGAAAGCATAACTAGTTAGAGTGCTTGCTTGATCAAATTAACATGGTTACTTACAAAGCTAAGAATAAGGTAGAAAAAGTTAAAGAATGGAAGACAAGGGTGCCACCAATAGGAGCATATAACCAAAAGCTACTAACTTTCCTTAATGAAGTGCGAGGCCAATATAAAAAATTTAGGGATTTCTTTCCACAATAAACTTTAGAACTTTCATGGATATAATATTGGATTTGGTTAGAAATAATTTTGAATTCAATAAAGATTTTCTTTGTTAACAATTGTTATATGGGAAATCCTCCTTGTTGCATTCATGCATTCATATATAAACATCTTTCTAAAGTACATGACAATAAGTCATCCTAATTAAAAAAAATTGTAATAAATCAAGGTTCAATGATAGCTCAATTTTCAAACAATCTAAAGCATTACAACACTAGATATCAGGCAAAGATCATGGAAGAAAAAAATACTTTTCGCCTTTAAAAGTTAGAAAAGTCACAAAAAGAACTGAATGGGTAGTTGGAAACTATTATCGATTTGTTGAAAAACATGAGCAAGGGGAAGAAAGTGGTGGAAAAAGTAGTGATACAAAATGGGATTGATCTACTATACCTTATTAGCTTTGACCCATATTCAGCACATGCATCTTAAGAGGCCCAGCATCAAATACCATTCATTGCAAGTTATCCTTATATGTAAACTGACATGTTAACAACTGCTGCTCATGTTCTCATTTCCCCTATTCTTGGTATCAAGACATTTGATCTTATATAAGTTCCAAATCTTGATGATTTTAAGAAACAAGAAAAGCTGAAAATTGGCTCTATTGGAACTAAAGAAAGTTCTAGCTTATAAAAGAGACACTTAGAATGATAGAAGGAGCAAACTTTTCAATTGATGTTATTGGATTATGCTTGGTTCCTGGTGTCATGATTTCACCAAATTTTAAAGTGCCTAAGTTCAAAAAATATGATGAGACCAATTGCCTTATTAAACATGTTACGATGTATTGTCATAAAATGCTACATATGCTCATAATGAAAAGTTGCTCATCCTTGTTTTCCAAAATAGTCTTACTAGTTCAAATGCTAGGTGGTGTGTGCAAGTAGATAGATCTCGCATTCGTGGATAGAAAGAACTTGCAAGGGTTTTCATTGCAAAATATAAACACACAATAAATCTGGTAGTGGATCGTATATCTCTACAAAGCATACAAAAAAAGTATACTGAAAGTTTCAAAGAATATGTCCAAAGATGAAGGGATAGTGCTACCTAAGTTCAAATACCACTCACTAAAAAAGAGATCATAATCCTATTTATTAATTCTGTTAAGGCTCCTTACTATGAAAAGATGATTGAAAATGCCACTAAAAATTTTAATGATATGGTAATTTTTGGAGAGATAATTGAAAATGCCATAAAAAATGAAAAGCTTTAAGGTGGTGATGCAAAAAAGTGGCTATGCTAAAAAAGAAAAAAAGATATGCTTAAGGTGTAATTCATGAGGGTTAATAGGTTGGAGGCTTTACCCATATTCTTCTTACCCGATGTACCAACCTTACTACCCAACCATTAATAAGGTCTTGCCAAGTTTTTATGCTCATCAACCAGTCATATAGTCACCAAACTCTTAGCCAGTTGCTCAGCTTAAGAATCGGGTGAAAAAAAGAAAGAGCTCATATAAATCCAATTCCCATTACATGCACTGAGATACTCCCTTAACTCATTGAGAACTATTTGATTACACCAATTTATTCAGAAGCTATGAAGCCTCCTTAACCTAAGTGGTATGATGCTAATGCTACTTATGACTATCATCTCGAGATTACTATCCATTCTATAAAAAATTGCATAACATTGAAGTGTAAAGTGCAAATTTTGATAAAAAATACATTGGTGAATTTTGATCAAGAAGCAGGGACATGTGTTATCAAAAACCTTGCGCTTAACCACACTAAGGCCTAATTTTGAAGGAGTATTTATAAATTTCTATCACCTAAGGAACTTTAAGAAATAATGCAAGTTTTGAACATTTGAGAGTCTTTTATGTTAGTCTTTTATTTATTTTTCATCATTTTAATAAAGTGACAGATACATTTTCATTACATTTTCTCATTTGTTTTATTGCTTTTAAATGCAGGCCTTTCAGATTTCACCCATTCTCATGTTTTAAATAATAAATGTTTAGAAAATCATAACAATAATTCAGGATTTGATTTTGAAAGCATCATTCATATTGGTAGAATTGATAAGTTGAGACTCTTAATTTGTTGAGATCATTGAAGTAAAAGAGAACAAGTTTTGTGAAATGAAACCAGTATGGGATTTTGCTCATTATAGACAAAAGTAATATAGTGCATGGTTTTTTTTTTTTTTTTTATGATGGCCCACTCACATGTTTCCTCTTAGTTAATAAATATTTTTCATTGAGAGTATTCATATTTAAAATGAAAAATGACCATATTTCTTCTACCTTTTACGTAAGGAGTAAAGTTTTTCCTTTGCTATCCCATTGAGCCAATTGAATTTTCTTTGGAAAAAACCCTAACTATAAATCACCCTTCTCATTAGAGGTAAAGTTTCAAAAAGGCTTGATCACAAAGAGAAAAACAAATTAAAAAGAAAAGTGAAAGTCTCTAATGACATTAAGGGAAAAAAAGCCTTTTTGTTACTTAGATCTTTCATGAAAAAGAATGGAAAATGCAAATAAAAAAAATAAAAAAAGCAAGAAAGAAAAAAAAAAAGAGAATTGATGAAGAATGGGGCCAAAAACAAAGTTACTCCATATGATAATAAATTATCCTTTGACATATAACCCTTCGAATTAATTTTAGGCCTACTTTATCCATTTCTTTCATAAACCTTCACCCTAGCCTACGTTACATCCCTTAAAAGTTAATTTTGATTGAATGTGAATGCTCAAAGTGGAGAATTATGAATTGAACTAAGACAAACTTGTAATGGGAATGTTGAAAATTTTAATTGAAATGTCATTGATGGATTAAGGAAAAAGGAGAAATAAGAAGGAAAAGATGTGAAAAAAAAAGCAAAAAAAATATGAAAAGGTAGTTTAAGTAACAAAAAGGAAACTTAAAAAAACAGCCTTGATAAGGATCCCTAAAAAATAGAGATAATGCTTGAATTGACGAAAGATCAAGAATATCAATGGAATAAGCTTTTGAAAATGAATTTAAAATTAATTTGTCTAGAATTGTTTGAATATTCATTATCTTAGATGTTATGTACCTTTCCTAGCATTTATCTTGATTCATCTTGAAATGATTTCTTTGCTTATTTATTCTTTACCAGACTTGTTCTTATAATAAATATCATTTCTTTGATTTTTCTTGTTTTTCACCATTTATTTCTTCCTATGATGAATTAAAGAAATGCGATGGATTATATTTGGCATTGAATTGAAATGATGATAAATGAATAAATGACTATTATGAAAGATCCTTGCATTATTTAAAAAAAGTTGAAAGTTATTAGGGCATATTGAAAATGAAATGTGAAAGATGAAAGAAGTTTAAAATGATGTTGATCCTTGTGGCTTACAAATGAAAAAAAAACCATTTCAAATGTTGAAATCAAATGATAAAGCTAATGAAGAGGAATTTTAGGTCACAA
This sequence comes from Durio zibethinus, assembly GCF_047325235.1. Taxonomy (NCBI): domain Eukaryota; kingdom Viridiplantae; phylum Streptophyta; class Magnoliopsida; order Malvales; family Malvaceae; genus Durio; species Durio zibethinus. Next base: position 17,941,918 of record NC_143176.1, read on the forward strand.
ATCAATTAATACATTTGTTGGCCAGTACCAAAAAAGTTGAAGAACAATATATGAAAAGTTGAAAAGAAGACATGAAGAAGAGTCTTGACATCCCATTGAAAGAAGGAAACTTTGGATTTGGATGATATAATAGATGAGACTACTTGATGATGCATGATAACTCATGTTGAAAACCATAAATGTTGATGAGTTAAAAGGAGTAAGAAGATAAATTAAGAGTTTTGAAAACCCTCTGATTTACCATAATTGAAAAGACAAATGAATTGCATAGCATACATTTCATTCACCACATGCATGCATCATGCTGAGAATATTGCACTCATTCATGGCATTCATCATACACATTTGATAAAAAAAAAGTTTAAAGTTTGAAATTAGGTTGGAATTTTGCATTCATTGCATTCATGCGTTGTATTCACTGCATTTTTGGAAAAGAAATATCAAAGTTTATGTTGTGAAATTAGGATGAAATTTTGAAAAATCTTTAGCTCATGCATTCATTGTATGCATACATTGTGTTCATCATATTCATCCCATGCATAATGCATGTTTGAAAGAAAGAAAAATTAAAGTTTGGATCTTGAAATTGAATTTGAGAATTATGGAGAATCTTTTCATTCATTGCATATGTTTGGAGAGCAAGAAGGAAAAACTCGATGAGGAAATAATTTGGAGAAAAGACATTGGAAGGCAATCAATGATGATTTAGATGAGACGTAGAAACTCAATTTAAGGTAAGAATTTTTTAACTTTCAAAGCCTCTATCAGGGAAGAGCTTTGTTGAAGGTAAGAATGATCTCATTTTATTTTTCAAAAGTTTCAAAGCCTCTACTATGAGGGAGCATTTTATTTTCAAAAGTTTCAAAGCCTCAATTGTGGGGGAGCATTTTATTTTTTAGAAAGATTCAAATCTTTGTCAAGGAAAAGCCTTTGCAATTTTCTTTTTTGACTTTTCTTGACCCAAAAAAAAATGAATTTTTTTTTTGTTTTTGTACAATTCTTGTTTCATAAAAAATGCACAAAGAAGGGCAACTGTAAACGTCTCATTTGGTTCAGGGATTTTTCAAATTCATTAAGCTTCAAATTTTTATTTTGATTGTGCAATTAGATCATAATTGAAAAAGTGAATTTTAGGCCTAAAGATTAATCCCTAAAGTTTATTTATATTTAAATTTTTTAAATTTAATTTTTGGTTTTTAGTCAAAAGAGTCAAAGTCAATTGGTAGAAAAATCAAAAAGAAAAATGTGGGATTTTGCATGGAAAATCTTGGATTCAATTCAACTCTTGGATTTTATCTTAGATTTTAACTTTAATGGTTGAATGATTTTGGAAAGAGTTGGGACTTAATCTATTGAAAAATAAAAGATTACATAGAGAATAAATTTTGAAGAGAAATTATTGATTCGATTGAATTAATTTATTCCAAATTAAAAGTGATTCAATCCCTATGTAAGGACCTTAAATTGTGATGAAAGGGGGGGCTAGCAGTAATTCAATTTAAGAAAAAATAGAGGTCATTGAAAAGAGAGAAACTTTGAATAAAGTTTTCAATCAACAAGGAAGAAACAATTAAACAAAAAAATTTGTAAGAAAATCCAGTTGATTGTAAGAAGGTTAAGATTTATAGTAGGAAGCATTACTTTTTGAAAGGTGAAAAATTGTTAGAACGCGTGATCCATTGAAGTAATGTTTGCTTTTATTTTTTTGGTGATTTTTGCATAACTTTGATAATAATTAATTGCTTTCTTTTATTTTTATATGTATTGCACGAAATTTATTTTTGCATGAATTTGCATGACTAATATTATAGTTGCATGATTAATATTATATTTGCATGATGATTTATTTGCCTAATATTTTTTTTACATGATTAATATATTTGTGTGATTTATTAATATATTTGCACGATTATTAATTTATCTGGATGATTATTAATTTATTTGCATAATTATCAATTTATTTATTTGTGTGATTGCATGATTATTATTATACATTTAATTGCATGTTTATTTGCATGATCATATATTTAATAGCATGTCTATTTGCATGATTATTAATTTATTTATGTGATTGTATGATTACTAATATATTTATTTGCTTGGTTATTTATTTTTTATAATTATTGCATGATATATCTTATTGCATGTTTTTATATTTACTGTGTGCATAATTGCATGATTATATTTAATTACATAATTATTAATATATTTACATAATATTATATATTTACATCATTGTTATTATTGCATGATAATTAATATATTTGCATGACATTCTTGCATGAATATTTTAGCACGATCTAGGCATGATATTATTACATGATATTTGATATGATTTATAATATATTTGCATGATAATATGGTATGATTTAAAATTTATTGTATGATTGCATGATTGCTTTGATATTTTGATATAATTTTTGTATTACCAAGTTTTGTAAATAAATTAAAGGATTGGAATTGATTTATTTGCATGATATAACTATCTTTAATTAGGCTTAGGTAAGATAACACATACTTAATTTGGTACCAATTTTGGGCGTAAAGGGGTGCTAATACCTTCTTTGGCCATAACTGACTCCCGAACCTTAGTTTTGATAATATAGATTAGAACTTATTCTTTTTAGGGAACCTTAGTTTACACTTAGGACAACCTTAAAAAGGATAATTTTATATAGGTGGTCAATCACACCTAGGTAAAAAAGATTGATGGTGACTCCATATTTTTGTGTCTAATGGGTAAGTTCTCCTAACCTAGATATTATGACACAACTGGTCTAAAAATTTCATTTTTTTCATTCATTTTTTTAATCAAACATAATTTCCTTATTTTACCCAATAATACATGATTGGTTATTCAAAATTCTTTAAAATGGTCAACAAAATTGTCCCACATAAATAAATTTCATAACCAGAGTTAATGCAATGTCCAAACAAATATGACTTTGGGTATCTTTTGGAAATAGACATTCCCTACTAGAAACGAAAAAGAAGATGATTTTTTTTTCAAATGGGTTGAAAGGTTCAACACATCAAGGTTTCAGTTTATTTAAAAATGTTTCATGACTTGAAAAGCACAAAAGAAATGTATATTTTTTCATCCAAACTCACAAATGAAACATAAATTTTCCTAAAAAGCACGAATCTATTGAAAACTAAACACGTTTGACATTTTCTCTAGTTTTCAAATGTGGCCCTCTAATAGATGTCAAGGTTAACTATGATGTACTCAAAATTTTAGAAAATCATTTAGGGATAAGAGGAAAAAAAAAGGCTCAAACCTTCAAATACAATCATTTTTTATACATTTTTTAAACTTTTGAGATTTTGATATCTTTGTATTTTTCAAAAGGCTTGGGTCACCTTTAGATAGTGTCTTATCGCATTTAGTATTACAAGTGGTTTTAAAACCTTCAAGGTTTGCTCCAAATTGCCCTTTTGCAGAATTTTCACCCTAAAGCCACATTCATATTTTTTCTTCTTTTTTTTTTTTAATTTTGATTATTACTTTAGAATTCAAACTTATCCAAAATAGGTTAACATTCCAAATAGGTGATTAGGGAATAAAGGAAGCCAAAAAAGTTTCACAAGTTTTACAGCAATTCTTTAAAGAAAAGCTTTTCAATTTTAAGTCTCCATGCTTTATCTAATATGAATTTTTTAAAGGACGTAAGGTAAGAAAATGTTCAGTGTTTTCAAAGAAAGAGATAGATAAGGCCCAATATAAGTGTTTAAAGGTAATTAAACCAAAGATCATTTTTTCATTTAAAAGATTCAATTTGGGGTAATTTTCCTGTGCTTTCCACTCAACCATTCATTTAATTTCTTTTCCTTTTCCTTTTCATTCTTTATTTCTTTTATTTTGTTCTCTTTTTTTCATTTTTTCATTTTCATTTTTCTTTCATTTTCTTCATTTTTCCATTTTTTCTTTTCTTTCACTTTTTCTTTTCCTTTTCTTTGAGTGGATTTAAAACATAGGGACCTTTTATTGAACATTTTGCCCTCTAAATTCATCCTTTATGCCCCCTAATATGGAGGATAATCTTTGTTATAGTTTATTTTGAAAGAATTATATCAAGCTCAAGCAGTAAAAAGGGACAAATTTTTTATGTTTGTGAAGGGATGATGAAAAATGGCCATTTATCATTTTAAGCAAAGTTACTGAACTTTGAAAAGCGATTCTTTTTCAAAAAACTAGGTTTGAAAAGCAAAATATTTTATTTTTTTTTCAAAATTTTCCTTTCATTCTCTTTCTCTCTCTCTCTTTTAGGATTTTCATAGTCTTTAACTTTCTTTGAACTTTTTGATTTTCTTTCACTGGTTTCTTTGTAAATTTTTTGAGATCTATTTATTTTTGGATTCATTTAAATACCTCAAGTGCATGATGTCACAATAAAAAATTTTCTCTCTTTCTTTTCATTTCTTTTGATTTTGCTCTTTTTATCTCTTTTTTTTTCTTTCTTTTCTTTGCTTGCCCTCGTCATAATTCAAGAAAGATGCCTTGTTTTGGCAAACCTCCCTCAATGAAGGTTAATGGGAAAAAAGAGGTCATGTGGAATGAATTTGCTTAAGGTGTTAGATGGTTCATGTCACATCATGAAAAGAATAGGTTGATCATAATTTAAGTTGCCTTAAAGGCAATAAGGTCTTTCTTTTTAGTTAATGTGCCTCCAGTTATTGCATTAGGACTATTTTGAGATAGAAAACTAAAAGGTTGGTATGTTTAAGGTCATTTTAAAAGATTTTGGTAGCTTTGATTTTGAAAAATTTTATAACTATAACATAGTCTTGACATATAGAATTAACATACCCAAATTCTTAAAAAAGGTTGCATTTGCTTGATCTTCTAGGAATCTCAAATTTTCTATTTTGTTTTGAAATTAGATTTTTCATTGTTCATTGTTCATTTTAAAAGATAGGATTTTGATTTAGGGTTTGGGGTTTATAGTTTGGATATAAGGTTTAGGGTTTGAGGTTTATGGTTTCATGTTTAGGGTTTCAAAATTGGGGTTTCACAAAATTTTTTTTTTTGGGTTTTATGAAAATGGACATGAAATGAATGCAAAATTACAAGATTGCCATTAATGAAAGCATGTACGAAATGCATGACCTACAAACATAATTATAAAATAAGGTATTTTCTAACTTAGTAACACAAACATATGATGCATTAAATTTCAAGACAAAAATGGATCAATCATGAAAAACTTTATATTTTGGTTTGAATGTTCCACCATTGTTTATCCTTTAACACAACCAAACAATTTAAAAAATTCACCAAAAACTGCCATCAAACAACATTGTTTTAGTGAAAATTCTTATTTAAACATGTAAGAAAACTGTCAAACACCATAAAAACATAATATATAGCATGAATCATAGAACCAAGCATGAGCAAAGCTTGAAAACAAGGTTCGGCCAAACATATGTACACCATGGCCAAACCTTGCTAGTCTATTCTCCATGCATTTTTTCATCCCATTTCATCCACACAAGTTTAACCACTTGACACTTACCTCTTAAAGAAATTTGTAGCTTTAAAATAACTTCAACAAACATGTAATGATCCAAAAATAGCAAGGAATTCATATTAATAAAAATGGTAGCCAAACAACAACATATATATTCAATCAACCATAAAACATGCTAAACAAATATATAACCATCATTTAAGCATTATAAACTAACATTTGAAGCAACAAAGAGAGGAAGGAGGCCAATGGGAGGTTTGACCAAAGCCAATGACACCATGGCTAAACCTTAAACTTGCTTTTTATGGTGGATTTGTGTTTTTTTCTCACTTGAATTTTAGCTTCAATCCTACTATTAATTAATTAGATGAAGTTGTTTCAAGTTTCAAGTAAATAAAAATAACTAAAAGCTTAAAGAAAAACAAAAAAAAATGGATTAAACTAGCTTGAAAAATTTTATGAACTGTGATGGAGAATGCATGAAGAATGGGAAAATAGTAATAGGAATTTTTACCTTTAAGAACAAACACAAAGAATTTCTCTCATCTTTTTTCACAAATTTTTTTCCAAATTTTTTCCTCCACGAGCTCTTAATGGTTTTTCTCTAGTTTTTTTTTTTTTTTCATCCAAAAAGAGCTCTCCCTTGAATGAAGAAGAAGCAAAAGAAAAAAAAATCTTTCAAGATTGAAAATGGGCCTTAAGATCAAATATCCTCCAAGGATCAAAATTCTTCCTTTGTTTTTAATCCAATGAGCAATCTTTAGCTATTGAATCAAGATTCAATATAAGATCTAATTGTTCACACTGTTTACTACAAAGGTGTGATTTTTAAAGCCCCTAAATCGATGAAAATATCATTTTGTACTTAGTATAAAGTTTTCAATATTTAAGTTATTTTCTTAGAAATCAATGTTCTTGTGCTCAATTTTGAGATTTTAAAGCACAAAAAATCATGAAATTTAATCAAATTAAGATATAAAAATTTTGTGAAAATTTGACCTTGAGAAGGTTAAACTATGAAAATACCTTTAAAAAGTATTTTGGTAATTTCAAAATTTTTAGGGTATTGTTGTGATTCTGAATGCACCAAAAATCATCAAATATTATAAAATCATGATCTAAAAAGTTTCATAAAAAATTGACCTTAGAAAGGTCAAATTACGAAAATACCTCTAAATGCATTTTGATAATTTTACACTTTTCGAGGTATAATCAAGGTTTTCAAAATTCTAAATAGAATCAAATATTATAAAATCATGATTTGCAGCTTTTCACAGAATTCAGTCTTTGGGATGGTCAAATTACGAAAATACACTTAAAGGGCATTTTGATAATTTTACACCTTTTAAGTTATGATTTAGGTCTTTAGTGCATAAAAAATCGTCAAAAAATTCATTTATAATCTGAAATTTTTCATGAAAATTTGACTTCGACAAAGCAAAATTAAGAAAATACTCATAAGAGTATTTTGGTAATTTTACACTTTTTGAAATTCAATAAAAATTTTTAGTGCTTTAAAAATTATCAATTTCAATTTTAAATCACATTGACTCTAATTTGGTTATAAATTTTGAGGGTTAACCTAAGTTCTATCCTTTTTTATTAAGTTTGACTAATTTTAACAAAGTTTGATTGATTTTGATTTTGTTTGACTAGAATTGATTATGGGGCATTTAGGTGAAAGTTGAAAAAATATTGGATTTGAATTGGGTTAAATTTTAAGCACTTCACAAATGGCCAAGATTTTATCCGAACAAAATTACATGTCTATACCTTAAAAATCCAAAACTTAAAAGAAATTAAAAGCATTAAACAAACATATTTAGAAATTCATGAGACAATATCATGCAGAATATCCATTCATCCAAAGCAAATATTCAAATTCAATTTAAAACTCTGAATCCTCAATAATGCTTTCAAGATATATGAATCTTAAACAAAATATATCCCTTACTTAGCCCTTTACCCTTGGAATCTTGATCCTTAATCCCATAGCCATTAATTATCATAACCCTTAAGCAATTCTTTAAATTTTGCAAGATCTACGTCAATCAAAACCTGAATTGCACTTTGAAAACAATGCAATTTTTATGAAATATCTATTAACCCTATCATGGTATCACATTTAGCACTTGGATCATACCACCTTGGGTAAAGAGGTTTTCTGGGCTTTATAGGAATAGGGGAAATCATATGACTATTGACAAGTAAAAAAAAAAAGTTACTAATGGTGTGTTTTGACTCCCTTTCTTTTATGGCTTTGTGGATGACCTGAGTTGATCTTTTATTTTTTGAATACCTATAGCAA